>NC_058160.1:29946114-30250659 GCF_020080835.1 Cotesia glomerata
TCGCCTTTCCAACTGTAATGACCCCAAGGATTCCTCAAACGCAGCAGCCTGATCCCCTGGACGTCTCTGACGTCGAGGACTGAGTAAGCGTGACGCGGTCTCAATCCTCGTCGTTGATACTCTTCTTCGTCGACTTTCATGTTTCCGCCCCCGCAGCTCGCGCCCATCAGGAACATCGCCTGTCTGGATGACAGCAGCTGAGCCCAAATCAGATCCTTGTCGAGCTCATCTTCGCTAGGCAGTGCAGAAGGTTGGAGAGGTACACTTTCACATGGCGCTCCAGTCAGGGTCGCTAATCCCTCGATTGCACGTCCAGACACCAGCGCCTCGTAGCAACCGTGAATTTTAGCGACGGCTTTTTCTATCAATGGAACCCACAGCTGTTTTCTTTTCGCCTGAAAAATTAAATAAACTTTTAATTTTATAACTAATTTAATGTTTAATTAACGATACTAAATTTTTCTTAGTCTCTTAATTATATAGATTAATTTTTGACATAAAACTAAATTGATGTGTACAAAACAAAATAAATAAATAAACAAATTATGTTTATCGCTAAATTCGAATCTATTTATAAGTACTTCGAAAACTTTTTAACTATTGACATTTTTAAAGATATAAGCTCATCCCGATGTTATACTTATCAAGAGCTTTCATTTGAGTACCCACATGCATTTTCATATATTTTTCATATATACATATATATAATATATATAAATATATAAAATATATGAAAATTGATGTGAGTACTCAAATGAAAGGTCTTGATGAGTGTATTATCGGGATGAGCTTATATCGTTAAAATTATCATTATTTGACAAGATATAGTGTCATTTCTTAATTATTGACATTTTTTAAGATATAAGCTCATTTCGATGTTACACTCATCGAGACCTTTCATTTAAGTACCCACATGGCATTTTTTATATATTTTATATATATGGTAATTGTGAAATATATAAATATATGAAAAATTGATGTGGGTACTCAAATGAAAGGTCTTGATAAGTGTAACATTGGGATGAGCTTATATCATTAAAAATGTCAATATTTCATAAGATACAATGTCATTTCTTAACTATTGACATTTTTTAAAATCTAAACTCACTTCGATGTTACGCTTATCAAGAGCTTTCATTTGAATACCCACATGGAATTTTTTATATATTTTATATATATGGTATTTGTGAAGTATATAAATATATAAAATCTATGAAAAATTGATGTGGGTACTTAAATGAAAGGTCTTGATAAGTGTAACATCGGGATGAGCTTATATCTTTAAAAATGTCAATAGTTCACGAAATACAAGGTCATTTCTTAATTATGTATCTAGAGATATTTTTGAATGCAGTCTAAATAATTATCAGAATAAATAAGCTATTTTAAAAAGCCTAAGAAACATTGAAAAGGCACAACTTCAGATCAAGACCTTTCCAACGATAGCAAATTTAACCATAAAAACCCGTTTTATCATATAAATACACTAGTTACAAATTTTCGTTTAATCTCTTAATAATATAGATTATTTCTTTATAGAGTAGTATATTTAATGAAATATTTAAGTCCGATAATAATTAATCCGGCCATCGATATGGAGCTGTTTCATTGAGACTTTTGTTTCGTTAAATATTTCTCAACTAAATAATGAGCTGAAAAAGTTTTACAACTATCGACTTTATATAAAGCATCATATAAAGTTAATATCAGTACAAACACCACCCACTACCCGGAGAAAGCTGGCTTTACCGTAGAACATATCGTGTATTATGTTTCAGCGAGATACCAGAGGCTCAACAACTTTAAGACATGTAATAAGTTTTAATGGATGTTCGATAAAATGAAAATAAATACCTGAGAATAAACCAGATGACCTCTTTTATCACAGGGTAAAAGATCATCGACAAGCACCGTAGTCCACTTGCCGTCCTTGCACAGTCTGACCTGATAAGCGCCCTCGGGACAGGTCTCTCGCATCACCAGCACCCGTCTCACCAGCTCGTCGCTCTCGGCGAGCACCGCCAAAGCCGACAGAAGCCAGCAGTTCCCCAAGACACCCTGCGATATATCCGAAGGCAGTGGAGTTCTGAAGACAGCCCAAGGCAGTTTTGAATCGACACTCGAGTCGACGTTTATCTGGTGTGGCCTTCTCCACTGCACCACGTGGTTATCCTTAGTGTCTAGTGGGTTATAGTACAATGATTTAGGTGCTGGCGGGAATGAATCGTCTACAAATGGTTCGTTTGTCTGAAAATAAAATAAAAATTTTTTTTATTTTTTTAAATATTTCATTTTCATTTAAATTAAAGATATTATTGCGTAAGACTTAATCGTAGATATAAATTTATATTTTTTAGTTTTGATAAGCTCAATCATATTATGATATTCCCTCATAAATTGAAAATTCATTATAAATTGTTTAAAAAAGTTATTAAAAATTAAAAATTAGATTTTTAACATACAACGTTATGGCACATCAGCATTTTTTGAATTTAAAACTAGCAACCTTGCAGTCACTATGTGACTGCCGTAACTCGTGAACTAGAAATAAATAAAATTTTGCTTTATTAAATAATGATTTTTATTAAATTGCACTGTTCTTTCTTAACTATTGACATTTTTAAAAGATATAAGCTTATCCCGATGTTACACTCATCAAGAGCTTTCATTTGAGTACCCACATGCATTTTTGATATATTTTTCATATATACATATATGTAATATATATAAATATATGAAAAATTGATGTGGGTACTTAAATGAAAGATCTTGATGATTATAACATCGAGATGAGCTTATATCTTTAAAAATGTCAGCAGTTTACAAGATATAGTGTCATTTCTTAATTATTGACATTTTTTAAGATATAAGCTCATCTTGTTGTTACACTCATCAAGAGCTTTCATTTGAGTACCCACATGCATTTTTGATATATTTTTCATATATACATATATGTAATATATATAAATATATGAAATATATGAAAAATTGATGTGGGTACTCAAATGAAAGGTCTTGATGAGTATAACATCGAGATGAGCTTATATCTTTAAAAATGTCAGCAGTTTACAAGATATAGTATCATTTCTTAATTATTGACACTTTTTAAGATATAAACTCATTTCGATGTTACACTCATCAAGACTTTTCATCCAAGTACCCACATAGCATTTTTATATATTTTATATATATGGTATTTGTGAAAAGTTTATACTAATTTGACTCTATCATATAAACATCCTTAAAAAAAAAAAAAAAAAATAATTATATCTAATAATAATCTAGCACAAATAATAAACTATTACCTCTTTACAGTATCGTACAATCCGTTCCCATTTTTCTAAGGCTTCTCTCTCCTCAATATGTCTCAAGTTTTCCATCACAACACTTTCCTGTCGTTGTATTCTCAGCGTACTAACACCGGGTTCACTAAAACGCGGTATATTACCCGGTGTTTGCGACAATGACTTTGAGCTTTGGCACATTTCACACACACCGTTGCTGCTTTTATTTTCAAATGTACACAACTTGCAGTGCCACTGAAAAATTAACAAACATTAAAAACTTTCACTATCTATATCTCCGTCAACAATAAATAATTCACAAAAAAAACTTACCTGAGTAACAGTCGATTCTTTAATCTTGTGTCGCTTGTCGCCAGGCAAAGGTCCATTCCTCCTGACAGAGTTTCTGTGCCTGGGCGTAGAAATCCTGGTAATATTCGCAAGACCACTCGCACTGCCACTAGACAACCTAGGACTGGGACTGCGTTGTCCAGGTCGACTATCCCTAGTACCAGGTACCTCCAGAAAGTCAGCGAGAGTCTTGCAAGCATTGCAATTTTGGGCAGTAAGAGGATTCCTCAGAGTACAGGAAGGACAGACCCAACTTTCGCCCTTTCTAAGAGTCGGATCTTCAACATGAGTGACACTCCTGAGCTTAGACCCACCACAGGCTTCACAAGTCGTCCTGGAGGCGGGATTTAGCAGCGTGCACTTCTTGCAAGTCCACTTTGGCCCCGGCATCGGAGCTTCGATCGAGTCCTCGAGGTCCGACTCGGCAGTGGCGAGGGTGGCTTTGGGGATGTACCTGAATGAAAATTAATTTAGCACATATTTTATAATTTTTTTAACAAATAAATTATGTCAAAAAAAAATGAGAAAAAAAAATTGACATTTAGAAAATTAAAAAAATAAAAAATCCAATTTTTTAGGAATAATTTTTCGGAGGAAATTAATTTATTAAAAAAAATTAAAAAATTGTCAAGCGACTGCTAACTTTAATGTCATTGTACCATGAAAATTAATTTAGCACATATTTTATAATTTTAATAATTTTTTTAACAAATAAATTATGTGAAAAAAAATGAGAAAAAAAATTGACATTTAGAAAATAAAAAAAATAAAAAATCGAATTTTTTAGGAATAATTTTTCGGAGCAAATTAATTTATTAAAAAATTGTCAAGCGACTGCTAACTTTAATGTCATTGTACCTGACACTGTCTCTAGACACAACAATCGGCGATTGGGGAATGTTCGGCCGGCAATTGAGCGTGTCCTTCGTAACGGTGATCAAACTGGGCTGTAGCAGCGAGGGAGGAGTGCGATTGGAGCTGCAGATGTCGCAGCCGATCGACCAGAGCGGGTTGTAGGCGTAAGAGCACTTGCGACAGGTCCACATGCGTCTGAGCGGACTGGAGGACCCGGGAGTCTCCACTGGACTCGTGGATTCACTTCTGGCTCGCTGCGAGACTACTGGCTGTCCGATCTTGCTGCTCTGTTTCTTCGGTAACGGTGGCGGAGCATCCGGGTCGGTTATTCCGATGTAGGAGTACTTAGGCCGAGAATTAAAGCCCACCGAGTGAGGCGGTACCGCTGGAGGATCATCGTCATTTAGGCTCCGACGATTCGCGGCTTTCTTCTGCGCTGCGTTCGCCACTGCGTCTATTTCCGAGAAGGATCTTCTGTAGGACAGCGGCCCGGCTGAAGAAAGTCCCAGGGCCCGGGACTCCCAGCCCGGAACGCTTATCACCACTCCGCTGCAAGGCGTCGGGCTTCTTGGAGCATCACAAGCCTCGCATTGCTCTAAATCCGGAGCGTTGTCGAGAGTGCAATTATCGCAGCTCCAAAGCGCGTCGTCTTGATGAGCTTCCGCGACTATTAGACTGGTCGGTCGAGGGATCACTCCGTGCTCCGGCAGCTTTTGCACCACTGACCCGTTCGACAGCGACCGACTTACTTTGGATTTGACTCGCTCGTAGACTGAGGGGCTGTGGCGCTTTGGAGACCGCTGAGAGTCCGTTGAAGAGTCCGCGAATGAAATTGGCTCCATGCTCTCGATCGGAGGAAGGGTCCAGTTTTCGCGGTTCGACTGTGACCTGTTCCTGCTGAGCCCGACTGAGCTCAACTGCGCCATCCCTTCGTCCCGGTCCAACACTCCGATTCCCAGGTTCAAGCACCCGACATCGAGGATCCGCGCGGCTAGCCCCGCTGCCACTGTCGCGACGATGTCACCCCGTGGCTCTTGCTTGTGGCTCAGCTTCAGGGCCTTCAGACGCTTCCCTCGGCGCACGCCGATCAGGTTCCCATTCGTCTGGGCGATCGTGGAACTGGCTCCGCAAGCAGTGCACACTGGAGATGCCAAGCTACTGCAGTTTGTTTGGAGACACCTGATACAGGTCCACCGGGTCACTAGTAGAGGTAGTGAAGGAGAGCGTTTGGGATTTTCGCGCTGGTGGCTCACGCACGGCCAAGAACTTCGGCGGAGGCGTCTAGTGATGTCTGGGCTGGCTTTTATCTTGCTGCTGGACAATAAATATTATACATTAACCCAAAAAGATTAGTTGTTTAAGTTAATTGCTTTTTATGATGGTCATTGGTGATAATGTGACGGCTTTAAAATGTCTTCGGGCTTTTTGTAACCTTTTTGTTATTTTTAGTTTCAATTTAATCTTTTTCCTTAGGGTTTTTTTTACTACAATAATTTTGATGGTAAAATTGTAAAATTTAATGTTTTTTTTTTTTTTTTTTATTTCAATTAAATGAATTGTAAAAATTTTTTTTTAAATTAAATGGTATTAAAATAAAAATTGTGGGTTTTTAATTCATCACTAATTAAGCAATTAACAAGACGGTAATAGATAATATTTTTAGTGATAATTGCGGGAAATATAAATTACCTGGTAATATAGTGTGTTCAATTTACTGTCAGCTTTATTAAATATTTTTGAATTAAAAATTTACTAAAATAATTATTTTTTCAAAGATAATAATTAATACAGTTCAAATGTATTTTAGAATCACTACACTGAAAAAAAAATTTTATTTAAGAGAAAAATTCTTGAACCAAGAGAATAATTTCAGAGAGTTTCATTGCATTGAATCAGGACAAAAATTCTTGAATCAAGTAAAATTTACTTAAACCAAAAAAATTTTCTTAGCTTAAGAATTTTTCTACTCAAATCAAGAAGATGAAATTTTTCATAATTGTTTTCTTGATTCAAGATAATTTTTTTTTCTGTGTATTTTTTACATCTAATTTAATGCAATATTGTTAGTATAAATCTAAAATATTTCTCAAGTTTTTTAAAATAATTTGGTAATTGTTTACAAGTGGAGTCAACCCCATTTTGGGCTATAACTAAGTGAAAAAACATTTCAAAAATTTTTTTTTTGATTCTCCTTGTTTTTATTTTTTTTATTATGATATATATTTTTTTTAATTTGTAAAATTTGTTAAAATTGTGATAATCAACTTTTTTTTTAAATTGTTCATTTTTTTATGTATTTAAAAAAAAATCATTAAAATCAAATAGAAATTTCATTAAAAAAAATGAAAATTAAAATAATTGACCCCAGTTGTAAATATTTACTAATAATTTTTAAACTTTTTTTAATTATGTATTTTTGTTTGACAAATAAAAATTCTTTTTAAAAAAAAAAATAATTAATACAGTTAAACATAATTCGTAAATAATTTAATCAACATTAATTAACAATAAATTGAACACCTAATAAAAATTATTAAATAAAAACATCAATTATTACCTTCTATTTTTAAATAAAAAAAAATATCAATAATTATTAGTTCCCGCGTGAATAAAAAGCTACCACTAAACTAATTAACTAAATAACCGAAAAAATAAAAACGAACCTGAGGGTCAAAGAATTCCGTTGGTTGTTAATATTGTTGACAAGATTAATATCATCATCAGTTCCCTGGTCTCTAGGCAAGGATGACGTGAGCGCTGAATCACCAGTGGAAGTCTGCCTCGGCGGAGGCGTCGGAGGCGAGTCGGAGGGTGCCGAGGAGGGTGCCGAGGAGGAGGCCGAGGAGGACAAAGACACAGAAACAGAAGCAGAAGCAGAATTAGATGATGCAGTGGGTGTCTCTGGGGTGTTATCACTGGGCTTTCCGCAACCTGGACAATTGTTCTCCTCGTCGTCGGGGTCCTCGAGCGGCTTATTGTCCTGGACGTGAGAATTTTCAGTGTCGTCGCTCAGAAGCAGGTGAGTTTCTGCTGGACAGGTTAGACAGGCGGAGCATCGCCTGGAGACCTGCTCGGAGAAGTTGTTTCTGCCCGGTGGAGTTGCCGCGGAAGAGGTGGTAGTGCCGTGCATGGCCATACTCGTTGACCGCGGATTACCATCGCTCCACAAGCTCGTAGAGTTATCCCCGAGAGTTTGGTCCCCAGGAACAGAGCTTCGCCGGGTTGATCGCCTGGCCAGGCTCTCTTCCTTCGCCTGCTGTCTGCCCGCCACCCTCGGCAGTCCCCCGCAAGTCAGTGTTGCCGACAGAACCGCTTCACACAGCGGCCCGTTGTCAACCAAGATCTCCTGCTGCTCCTGTTTTTATAAACAACACTTTTGTAATTATTTACATTTATTTTTAAATTTATAAATATTTTTTTTACACTTTTTAAAATAATTGTCATCAAGTTACTGTTACCAAAGCTCTTATTATTATTATTATTATTATTATTATTATTATTTATTGTCATATGTTCACAAGCAGCCATTTTGCTTCAGGGCACGAGGAGACAAACAGCACTGCTTATGCTGGTCTAATTATTATTTAGATTTTTAACTTTTTTATTTTATTAATTTTATAAATTAAAATTAATTTTTTTTAATGTTTTTTTTTAATTAAAATAATCATCACTTAAAAATAAGTCTCGCGCCAATCAATGGACTGTTCAAAGACCAAATTTATCTTCCGGGCTGTCATTTTTCACTAACCCATTTTTAAACCTTCAAAATTAACAATCTAAAAATTTATTATTATTATTCTAAATCATACTGTTTTATTTTAACACACACCTTTGACACTTTATTTTAGTTAAGGGAGCTACTGCTACGTTAGTATCGTGTACCGTTGTGTTGACTACGAGAACGTAACACAGGAACGTCACACGTCGACAACGTCATTAAGTGCCACGCGCAACCTCTTTTTTTGGAAAAAAATTTATTTTAGGGAGATTAGACACTTATTTTTTAGTCAGCTGGAGGAAAAAATCTGCAAATTGAATATTTTAAGAAATTATTTGAAATATTGAAAAGATTTAGAGAGAAGAAATGGAGAATACTTACCTTGGGAGTTGGAGAAAGAAGACACATGGCTGAGACATGGAAGACTGTGGATAGTGCTGCCCTCTAGGACAGTTTTGGGTAATGAGGGTTATAAGGAAGTATTATAGATATTGATGGCTGTGGTCTATCACCAGTCCCTGTGGCGCAGAGGATAGCGCGTTGGACTTCTAATCCAAAGGTCGTGGGTTCGATCCCCACCAGGGATGCATACCGAGGAGAGATCCTCTTTTTTTGCCCGTTGTTACTAAAGGGTAATTTTATAAATAGCTTTTGATAATTTATTTTATTCTATTTTTTTTTTTTTTTAAGAAATATTGAATTTATTCCTTGATTTTTATTCATAAATAAATAAATTGATTTTTTTTTATTTTGAATGAAAAAATATTGAATTTTTTAAGATTATTATTTTTAAATACATTAATTAATTTTGTTGTTAATTTATTTTATTTTTTTGACTGAATGAAGAAAAATTAAATTTATTTTTTCATTTTCATTTGTAAATAAATAAATTGATTTTGTTTTTAATTTATTTTATTTTGCAGATAATTTTTTTTTTTTTAATAAAGAAATAATGAATTTATTCGTTCATTTTTATTCATAAATAAATAAATTGACTTTTTTTT
Organism: Cotesia glomerata; assembly: GCF_020080835.1. Lineage (NCBI taxonomy): Eukaryota > Metazoa > Arthropoda > Insecta > Hymenoptera > Braconidae > Cotesia > Cotesia glomerata. Next base: position 29,955,327 of record NC_058160.1, read on the forward strand.
TATTTTGAATGAAGAAATATTGAATTTTTTAAGATTTTTATTTTTAAATACATTAATTAATTTTTTTGTTAATTTATTTTATTTTTTTAATGATTTTTTTGACTGAATGAAGAAAAATTGAATTTCTTTTTTCATTTTCATTTATAAATAAATAAATTGATTTTGTTTTTAATTTATTTTATTTTGCAGATAATTTTTTTTTTTTTAATAAAGAAATATTGAGTTTTTTCTTTCATTTTTATTTATTTATAAATAAATTGATTTTTTTTTTATTTTGAATGAAGAAATATTGAATTTATTATGATATTTATTTTTAAATATATTAATCGATTTTTTTTTGTCAATTTATTTTCTTTTTTAAATGATTTTTTTGACTTTGAATGAAGAAATATTGAATTTTTCTTTTCATTTTTTATTTATAAATAAATAAATTGATTTTATTGTTAATTAATTTTATTTTTTTTAATTTAAATAAAGAAATATTTAATTTTTTTTCACTTTTATTTATAAATAAATTAATTCATACTTTTGTTAAATTATTTTGTAGGTAATTTTTTTTTTGAATGAAGAAATATTGAATTTATTTTTAAAGAAATTAATTGAACTTATTTTTTAAATGATTTTTGTACAATAAATTTATTTTTATAATTTTGTATTATCAAGGATTTACTATCTAAAATTTGAAATATTTATTAAAATATGATAAAAAAAATCTGAATATTAATAAACTGCAGAGATGATTAATTAATTTATTACTAAAGATATATTTTTCTAAAAATAAATTGTACTGCAAACAATATGTCATTAAACAAACAACACTAATTGATAATACGAGTTAAATCCGTCTTTGGATAGGAATTATTAATTTAAATCCATTGTACTGATACAATGATTCAAATAATAATAATAATTAATGATAAAAATTATTTAAAGTAAATTTTATTAAATATATTTACAATTATTTCCAACATTACTCTTATATAAATCAAGCTAAGAAATAAAATTGTTTAAAATTTCAAACAGATAAATTTCTAGTCACAAAAATGTTTATTTGTTCTAAAAATAAATTTTTTTTCTCAGTGAAGAAATAAAACTCCTTTTTAAAACTTGTAAAATACAAAGCAGCAAATATTTTTCCGCAATTACATTACAGAAAATAAATTATTACTGCAATTATAAACTTCTATGTTGATTTTGTTATCGGTACTAAAACTCTGAGCTGTTCCAGCACAGCGAAAGTTTTAACGATAGGTCGTACCTGAAAAAATAACCACTTTCATTGGTTTCCTCACCAGCAGTTAATATTAAATTACAAAACAGCTTTTTAAACTAAATAACCGGGAAGGAAATAATTAAACTCCGCATTGTTAATCCTCACTTTTAAATAGTAATTATAATTTTTCGACCCATTTAGTTTTACTTTTAATATAAATATAAACATTAAAATCTTATAAAATAATTCATTCAATCTAAAAACTATTTTTATTTTAATAAAAAAAAAATTCTTTTTGTTAGCAGAAATATTTTTTAGCCTTTGTTAGGAACTTGCGTTAATTTAACGATTGTTAAATTTGTTTGAACAATACAAGTAGAGCAAAAACATGCTTATGAATTCGCACACATGCACACCAGACTGGAAGAATATAATAACAAGAGCCAGAGAGTACTCGTACGGAACTACATACAGAGATCACTAAAATTAGGCCGGTACTTTATGAACTCCTCGAATCTTAGATCAAAGAGCCGCGTTAATTGGATCACTTGTAAGCTAACAATAATTATTGCCAGCAATTTTATAAACTTTTTAAATAGCCAAATAATATTTTACATATTTATTTATTTTAAAATAATTTCAGCTCTGTAATGAGATGGTTGTTATTTTTAAATGTCTTTGACTATTTTTACGTGACTTTGACCTTTTCGTAATAAATTTTACTAATGATAATACATATGATTTAAACATCACACCTATTAATTATGTATGTATTTTTTTTCGGGTTAAAAACTTTTGATAAAATAAATTACAACAGAAATTACAAAGAACATTTATAAACTATGAAATTAAAAGCTTATCGGTCCATTTTGTACACGTGGATTGGACACGAGCCAATAGTGTGATCGAGATTTTACCTCCTCGTATCGACTCACCGCAAAATAAAGATCAGACTGCTTGGCGGCGGCCAATTATACTTGCATTACATATATTAATTTACGCCTTTGTATTGGTCTTTTAGTTGTTACGGTAATAACATAATACAAGGCAGTGCTGCAATTATTTATCTCGGAATTATATAAATAATAACATTTCATAGAACAGACGAGAAGAGTAGTATAGAGAAGACTAGACACGCAGTCGAGTGATATGTAACACGTGTTTTTATTGAATTGACGTCATTAAGATAATTAAATGAAAAAATAAATAGACTACTTTCAACAAAGTATTTTATTTTTTGAATAAAAGTTTTATTTTATTTATCTTATTGATAAGAATCTTTTTATAGTTAATAGTTTTTTTGGATGGTCTTGAGATTATTCAACACTACACGTGGTAGATATTATTATTTTGATTATGACTAATTTATATTAAAAAGTTTGATAAATTATTTTATTTTTTAACTCCATTTCTTTTTATTAAATAAAAAATTTATTTCTTATTTTTTATTAAAAAATTTATTTTTATTTTTCATTAAAAAAAATTTTTTTTTGTTTTTTATTAAAAAATTTTTTTTTTATTTTTTATTAAAATTTTTGTTTTTTTTACTACTTATTAAAAAATTTATTTATTTTTTATTAAAAAGTTTATTTTTTTTATTTTTTATTGAATAAAAAAAATTTTTTATTAAATGAAAAAAAAAATTATCTTATTTATTTATAAATAAAAAATAGAGAAATCAGGAAGCGGTAAAAAAAAGTAAGTTTTTATTTTAATATAAATTACTTTTCAGGATAAAGATAAAAAAATAACCATTATATGCAGATAACTTTTATTTAGTTGGCCGCCGAGTGCGGAATCGCGAGTAATCAACAGGAAGAGTTGGACCTGTGACAATCAGGTGATGTAATTAGCGTAGTTAGCTGATTTCTTATTGGCCGACTAGTGGATCAGGGACATTGAATCATTAAACGAGTGAAAATACAAATAAAATTTCCCATTAGACGTTTCTTGCTTTTAAAAAATCACAACAAAACAAAACATCAAACATTTATCTTTACTTGGTAGCTTGGGCTTTATTTAAATCTACTTTAATCCCTGCTCGCGGAAAAATAAAACTATTGGCAATCGGCCGAGCCTTGTTGGATTTAAACACTAAGTCTCTTGACAAAAAAGCTCCAGAGTATTTACAGAGCCAGTGCCAACTTTTCGGGTTTTTCAAACGAATCTAGAGGTTTTATTATTCCAAATAAAATAGAGACCAAGATATAAAGAATTATATTTATTGGAGATCTTACACTTGACCCGAATTATTTTGTTTATTTTTATAGAAAAAAAACCAGAAATTTTATTTTAGCGAGTATTAAATAATTTTAATTCTGAAATTGTCACTTTTTAATTTTTCAAGCCAAGAAATTGATATTTTAACTTTAAAATTAAAATTTCGGAGAAAATTAGGGTAAAATTTATAAAAACCTTTTTTGTATTTTTTAAATATTTTTAATATTTATATTTTTTTAATATTTGAGAATATTAAATTGAAAATTAAAAATTAAAAACATAAATAATTTCTTTTCTTTTTAAACTTTTTAAGAATTTTTTTCTTGATTTAATTTAATTTTTTTTCAGTGTACATTATAAATTATGAACATTGAATTCATAAACTGTCATACAGCATAAATAATAAAATATTTATACAACATACAATGAAGATATTTCCAGGGACCTTGAATTTGAAATTTACAATTATTGTCACGTTCTAATTGTCATCTTGATTTTTATTGTTACAAACGCGGTCGCTTCTAATTGAGTAACATCATCTAATCCTCTAGAGACTGTTCAATGTTCTAACTTGTGACGACTAACAAATTTGATACTCTAAGTAAATGTATTCTATTAATTAAAACGATCTATCATGTATTATATAACAAACTTGATTTTTCTACAAATGATTGACGTAAATTGTTTTTTTTTTTTAATTAATTATAGATTTAAGCGTATTTGTTGGCGCATTAAATAACAAATCCAAGTAGAGTTTATTACGATGTTTTTGAATAAAAATAATCGAATCTTTGTTTTGCGAAAATTTATCATACCCCCAAACGCGAGTTCGAACAATCATGCCGCGGTGAATCATTTAAATGATACGTTGTCGCACATATAATCACAACAATATGCCACAGTCATATAAATTTAATCATTCAGGGCGTCTGGTCATGTTCGTTTTTATTTTATTTCGAATTCTACGCGAGCTCTGTAGCGGGTTAATGATAAGGTTATCGAATCGGTCGTGTTAATAAAGAAGGACGAAAGTTGCAATTTATATTCATTAGATTCACCCGATATTTTTTTTTCATTCGCTGTTAATTTATCATTTTAAAAAGTTTTTGATGTATTATACTTATTTTTAAATATTTTTATAGAAAAAAATTTTTTACAAATCGTAAAATGAAAGTATTCTAATTTATACATTGTAATTTACTTGAATATTTATTGTTTCATTTAAGTTACTGTTCAATTTATTTTAAACATAAAATTGAAATGAGACTTTTATTATTATTGCATATTTTCTATTTTTTTCAATAAAAATTTATCAGGATTATTATTATTAAATAAAAAATTAGTTTAGTTATTAAAATATTGAAATTTTAACTAAATTCAATATTCTGGGTCAAATATTGAAGATAAAAAAAAATTTTAGTTTTAAAATTTAAATTTTAGAAAAAAAAATAATCATTTTCTGTAAAAGAGATAATCGCTAGAAACTTTGACCCATTTACTTGAAACAACAATAATAATCATAACAAAAAATTTCTTAGGTCATTATTTTATTTATTAATAATTACTGAAGAATTGAGAGTGAAATGAAGGGGTCATGAAATATCACTAAAGAAAAAGTAAGTCCATGACCTTATCTTGCGATAATATCAGCGCTTGTCAATGTAACATCACCCTATAAAATAATGATTATTTATTTACACAGTGAATTTAACTTTAATGATTCGTCCAGTTATTTATTGTATCATTTAATATTGCAGTAAAGTTATTTGTCCATAAAAAAATCTCGATTTTATTTAAATACGGCTTAGGTAATGCACGGCCATGATTTTTATTACAGACAAGGTATTGTTGAAAAAATAAATTAAACATTAATAATCGACGGTGTAATTAACCATCCACGCACTTTATTAACAGTATGTTATACGATTATTATTTAATGAAACGGAAGGCTGCCCGTGTAATATATAGTTTATGAAAGGTAAAATAAGGTCTACATCGTACATTAATGTCTACGGTGTTATGCTAGTGGATTAAACAATTTAAATTGTGTACAATGTTCTTGCATTTGCCGATACGACCTCGGCCTTCGGATGCCCTAAACAAGAAAAGTGAAAGGACGACTTTTAAATAGTTATTTTGTTTTATTTTAAACTATTTGCTATTTTTATATTTCAATAATTTTATGTACTAACAATTTTTATTATCAACCCTCTGTTGGGTTTGTTTATTTAAATAAAATAATAATAATAAATTTCTTTTTTTTTAAGAATAAATTAGTCTAAATAATAAAGATAGAAACCCAAGAAATAATTTAAAAATAAAAAAAAAAATAAATAGAAAAAATATGTCAGTAATTATGAAGAAAATGTTGAAATAATATTTAAAATAAAAATATATATAGAGCTTAGAAGGTTTCAAAAATAACTCGCAGAAATTGTCATCACGGTAGAGAAATTTCACGGTAAAATAATATTAGATAGATCTGCGTATTATAGATATAGTTATCTTTCGTTAACGATGAGGATGGTGATACAGTAAAACTTGGAAATGTCAGCGTTAATTTTATTACTATTTCTATCTAGCTACTACCCTTTCATTTATATTTATCACTCGACTCGTTTTCACAACATACAACATATAATATAACATAACATAATAACAGCACATGCAGTGTGTGACTCACTTACACCACTTTTTCTCCCTTTTCCACGTATCATACATTTGCTAATGGTAATATACATATATAATACAACCTACCACGCACCGTTCGTCATCTCGGTCGTCCTCATTTCCTTATTTTGGAGCATCCGAGCTGAGTATTGCGATGGAACATCTGGCAAAAGTATAAAGAGCTTCCTTTCATTTTTATTATTATCCATATTATTACAATTGCAATAATGCTCCGCCTAATTTCGTTAAGTGTTCGAATTTCTACAGTGTATGCTCATGGGAACAAAATATCATAATAAGTAGATCATGTACCAGTATATGATCACTCCATGTATTTGTATACCTATATTTATGAATATAGATATACAAATACATGGAGTGATCATATACTGGTACGTGATCATCTATTGGGGCTTTTACCTTACTATACACTAAACTAACAAGTTTTAGAGAGAGAGTCTCTAAATGGAAACGGCCGAGGGGGCAAGTGTTTTGCCTGACGCCCAAACGTCGTGGGTTCGAATCTCGCAACCGGTTTAAATTAGGAGGTTTAATTTTTTCAAGTCCTTGTGTTACTGTTGCATGATCCATAGTGTAATAGTGTCTAACAGGACTGACAGAAAATACCAAATCAAGCCATTATCCTAGCCTCTAAATTATGAGTAGGGTATACGATCGAAATGGTAATATTTTTTTTTTATATTTATTGAATTAATTTTTAATAAATTATATAATTTATTAAAAATAAATCTATATTATTAAGAGAATAAGCAAAAATTTGTGGCCAGTGTATTTATATGACAAAATGGGTTTTTATCTCTAGATACATAATTAAGAAATTACCTTGTATTTTGTGAACTATTGACATTTTTAAAGATATAAGCTCATCCCGATATTAGACTCATCAAGACCTTTCATTTGAGTACCCACATCAATTTTTCATATATTTTATATATTTATATATTTCACAAATACCATATATATAAAATATATAAAAAATGTCATGTGGGTACTTAAATGAAAGGTCTCAATAAGTCTAACATCGAAATGAGTTTATATCTTAAAAAATGTCAATAATTAAGAAATGACATTGTATCTTATCAAATAATGATATTTTTAAAGATATAAGCTCACCCCGACATTACACTCATCAAGACCTTTCATTTGAGTACCCACATCAATTTTTCATATATTTATATATATTATATATATGTATATATGAAAAATATATACAAATGCATGTGGGTACTCAAATGAAAGCTTTTGATGAGTGTAACATCGAGATGAGCTTATATCTTTGAAAACGTCAATATTTAAGAAAGTACAGTGCAATTAAACAAAAGTCATTATTTAATAAAGCAAAATTTTATTTATTCATAGTTCACAAGTCACGCAGTCATCTAGTGACTGCAACGTTGCTAGAATGATATTATTTAATTTTTTACTTTATCTTAAACTCAATAAAATAATTTTTTAAAATAATTTATCGTGTCAAAGAGTCAATTAAAAAAATCATACAGTACCATTGAGATTAATAAAAATTTTTCCAATGAGCAAAATCAGAATTTACGACTTATTAGCACCATTAAAATAAATCTAACGGGACTAATGACGCCTGAAAATAATATTCTTTATGACTCAATGTTTTAAAAAAAAAAAATCGGCAGAAATGAGGCGGAAAAGTGATACTGATATCCGACGAAAACTTTCACCTATTGCAAAAATACGTTTTATTGGCGTGCGTGTGTAATTTCGAAAAAATATGTGAGTTTAAAAGCGAGTGTATATTTTCTTGTACCAAACTCTCTATTTCGAATGCCTGCACTCAGTATTACAATAAAATCCTCACGATTCTGTCATTACATCTCGAAGTGATCGGTAACGACCGTGGGAGTGTGTGCACGGATAAATATTATGTACCTACGTGTAGATTGTAGATGTTTTCAGCAGAGACTCTAGACTTAGGATCCACATGTATATGTAATGTACAATAATAAATACGACAGATGATTCCGAGCTACAGAGTTTGAGTCGTGTCCCAGAAAGGGCGAAAGAGCAAAAATAAAGCCTGCGATTAGAAAGTTTTGTTGTTGGAGCTGCGAATAGAGGGGCACGAGGCACTAAACATCTCGCTGAGATTCACGAGTGCAATTATGGAGGCTTCACAATTATTTTTGTGTCGCAATTTCGATTTTACTTTTTATTAATTACTAAAAGAATATAAAAATATTTCGAAATTGTGAAAATTAAAAAAATTGACTTATGATTTTTTTTAATATTGTATTTTTGATGCAGAATTTAAAAAAAAAATGTAAAATATTAAATAATTATCAAAGATAAAAATTTACAGAATTTTTAAAGATTGATAAAAAAAATTTTAATCATGAAAATTTTTTTTAATTTATTTATTTTATGGCAAAAAAAATACAAGTATGAATTTTTTTGATTTTTAAATTAAAAAATTCATTTTTAAATTAAAAAATTTATTTTTAAATTAAAAAATATTTTTTTAAATTAATAAATTTATTTTTAAATTACAAAATTTATTTTTAAATTTTAATCATAAAAAATTGCTACAAATTTCAATAAAAATTAAATTATATTTATAATCAATCGTTTTAATCCGAGTAGTAACTTGCTATTTTTGAAATTTAGGTCAAGTTTTTTATCATATCACTCAATAACTACAGAACCCCGGCCTGTTTACTTGACAAACAATTTTATCTAAAACTATCATGTAATATTATTCTATTCTATTGGATTGATAGAGCGCTGTCGAGAAAAAAGTCATTACAAGCGCAAACAAACAAACAACTATCAATAGTTGCAACAGCACTCAACTTAAAGTTGAAAAATTTATAAAAAAACCCGTATAAGAATTTCTCTATTGTTTATCGGCGATAAGATGAACGCAGGATTAAATTCCGAGCATATTTACCGAACCAATCATACATTTGTCGGAATAATTGAATTCTTTGTGGTGATTTGTTCAATAATATCACATTAACATGGCCATTCATGAAATCTCTTTCGAAATTTTTGTATTGTGTTGTGTGTGAAGTGAAGAAAGAGAATGACTGGGCTCTATTATGTTGTAAATTTATATTTTGTATGGAAGTTTGCTGAGGATAAATCTGAAATATGAATTTCCTTTTGTTACAGCTGACTTTTTCAAGTATGATACTTTCGACACGAAATATAAAATATTGTTATGATAGTAAAGAGTTTAATATAAATACGTTTAACATTCTACCAGCGGATGACTTAACTCAAATTATAATTATTTTATAAAAAGGTTTATACATGAGCAGAGCTAGTAACAGTTTATAATTCTCGGGTGCAGTAATCCTGGTATAGTACGTAATCGGTCTCGGGTGATCCAGTGGCCAAGTGAAAGTAGTATGTAGATATAATAAACTTGGTATTATTCCCAATTACAATATATATTACAATTTATTTTATATATTATAAATTAATTCAAATCCATCCTGGAGTTACACTTATCGAGACCTTTCATTTGAATACCCACACGAATTTTTTATATATTTTATATATTTCACAAATATGAGGAATATCATATATATAAAATATATGAAAAAAATCGCGTGTGTACTCAAATAAAAGGTCTCGATGGGCATAACATCAGGATGAGCTTATATCGTAAAATGAAAAATGTCAATAACTAAGAAATTACGTCATATTTTTTCTACTGATGATATTTTTTAAGATATGAGCTCATTTTAGAGTTACGTTTATCGAGACCTTTCATTTGAATACCCACACGATTTTTTTTTATATTTTATATATTTCACAAATATGAGAAATATCATATGTATAAAATATATGAAAAAAATCGTGTGTGTACTCAAATGAAAGGTCTCGATGAGCGTAACATCAGGATGAGCTTATATTTTTAAAAATGTCAATAATCAAGGAATGACTGTGTATTTTGTCTCCTAATGATATTTTTAACGATATAAGCTCATCTTAGAATTACACTTATCGAGACCTTTCATTTGAATAACCACATCAATTTTTCATATATTTTACATATTTATATATTTCACAAATACCATATATATAAAATATATAAGAAATGCCATGTGGGTACTCAAATGAAAGGTCTCGATGAGTGTAACATCGGAATGAGTTTATATCTTAAAAAATGTCAATATTTAAGAAATGACATAACATCTTGTCAACTAATGATATTTGTAAAGATATAAGCTCATCCCGATGTTACACTCATCGAGACCTTTCATTTGAATACCCACATCAACTTTTCATATATTTTATATATATTACATATATGTATATATGAAAAATATATCAAAAATGCATGTGGGTACTCAAATGAAAGCTCTTGATGAGAGTAACATCAAGATGAGCTTATATCTTAAAAAATGTCAATAACTAATAAATGACGATGTATTTTGTCTAATGATAAAAATAATAATAATCATTATCGAATGAAATAATTTTATGGTAATACCGTAATTGTTACAGTAGAAGGCTACTATGTAATGCAAACAGGTGATATTTGGTATCTACCTCAGGTGAAAAGACTCTGACCTTGTATAAAGGTTTCATATGGCCTCGCGTGGCCAATACCGAAGGACACTTATGATTTTGCTCTGGTGATTATCTTCCCGCCGGAAGTGCATGTACTTAATATTCGTAGAAAGTACTTAACATTAATTTAATTTAATTTAATTTAGTTTTCAAGCCCGAGATAACTTAAAATAATTAAAGCGAGTCACCTAATACCAGACACGAGTTGAGGCTTAATGTAAATAATTATTTAATCTAGCTGATGGTAGTTACATAATTGTCAAACCGCGATCACGCTCTGTCTGCAATATTACGAGACAAATAGTCTCTTGCTCTGTTCACTGATACCGATTTAATCCAGACAAAAATATATATTTCCCACTTTAATCTAAGCGGTAATAAAAAATGTTATTCATAAATTTAATATTATTCTGTTCATAAATTTTTATCAACTAGAAGACTTATCGTAGTACGTTGAAACAATTGTGGCATGGCAATTAAGAGCCTACGGGGGCTAAACTGGTCTATCTAAATTGGTGTACGGAGATGGAATTCCCGAAAACATTCACTTGGCCATTAAATACAGACAACGGATTCCGACAAACAAGTCATTAAGTTATAAGTTATGTTTCTGTTGGTCATCGATCGATAAATTATTTTTGAGTGACGTACTATACGTTAAATGGTAAAATAACACAATGTTGAGCAACGAAAAAAGTAGGACAACGGTAAGTCCGGAAAATGAGTCATCGTATGAGCAATATGGTAATAATCGGTGATGGGACCTTTTATAAGACAGTTTAAAATTTATCAATTAGTACAATTAAATAATTTTATGTCTTAGTCGTACCAAGAAGATTAGTGGCACGACTTTCTTGATAACTCAGTCGATTTTATTGTTTTATTATGATGCATTCGTATGTAAGATGCAAAAAATTAACGTTTTTTATATTAAAATTTTATTGATTTAATTTTTATTATTATTGTTAAATAGTTTGACGTATGACATTTTTTTCATTTATTAAAAAATAAATAAATAATAACTAGCAACCTTGCAGTCACTATGTGGCTACCGTGACACAATAAAAAATTAAAATTTTGCTTTAATTAAATAATGAATTTTGTTAAATTGCACTGTACTTTTTTAACAATTGACGTTTTTAAAGATATAAGCTCATCCCGGTATTACACTCATCAAGAGCTTTCATTTGAGTACCCACATGCATTTTTGATATATTTTTCATACATATAAATATATGAAATATATAAATATATGAAAAGTTGATGTGGGTACTCAAATGAAAGATCTCGATGAGTGTAATGTCAGGGTAAGCTTATATCTTTAAAAATGTCAATAGTTCACGAGATACAAGGTCATTTCTTAATTATTGACATTTTTTATGATATAAACTCATCCCGATGTTACACTCATCAAGAGCTTTCATTTGAGTACCCACATGGCATTTTTAATATATTTTATATATATGGTATTTGTAAAATATATAAATATATAAAATATATGAAAAATTGATGTGGGCACTCAAATGAAAAGGTCTTGATGAGTGTAACATCGGGATGAGCTTATCTCTTTAAAAATGCCTATATTTCACAAGATACAAGATAATTTCTTAATTATTGACATTTTTTAAGATATAAACTCATCCCGATGTTACACTCATCAAGAGCTTTCATTGGAGTACCCACATGGCATTTTTAATATATTTTATATATATGGTATTTGTAAAATATATAAATATATAAAATATATGAAAAATTGATGTGGGTACTCAAATGAAAGGTCTTGATGAGTGTAACATCGGGATGAGCTTATTTCTTTAAAAATGTCAATAGTTCACAGGATACAATTTCATTTTTAATTATTTATCTAGTGATAGAGCATTTTTTAATGCAACCTAAATAATTATCATAATAAATTGACTATCGGTGAGAATAAAATAAAACCTTGAAGCAGCATTAAAAAACCCACACTGAAAAAATATATATGCGCATATATGCTGACAAAAATACATATACGTCGCACATATAAAATATATACGCCACATACTTTTTTTTAGCCCCCGTATATGCGGCATATATTTTTTTTCAGTACGGGAAGGATTAAAAAAAAATTAATAACTTAAATAGAAAAAAAAAATCATAAATAATTTGAATGAATTAAAAACCTCATGATCGTACCAACAATTTTAGTGACACAACGTGTCTTGTATTGGTAACCCACCGCCTGATCACGACGTTTCCATGCTGTATATCTACAAATAAAATAAAACTACTTAACCAGCCAGCCGACAAGTATCTTATCAGTCCGCTAATTACTTTGTTTACTCACTCATAAAGATGACACCCGTCCTAATATATCTTGTCTGTATTCGGAAAGCATCAACTCACATCCGGTAATACACACTTCACCTTATATAGTAAATACAAGCTCATAATATATTGCCCCAAAATGTTTATTCATTGCTTATTATTTATTATACATACCCTGGTTAGCTTTTCTCGTTGTATGTACTCTACATGATGCATCAAAATTTCCTTAACTAATAAATGTCTTCACGACCTAGTCACGTATAATGTGTCAGACGACGTGAGATGTGACACTTAGACTCTCCATTAACAGAATTAATATCAATATCAATACACATGTGCTTATTTTTTTAAAAAACATTGTTATACACACAGTGGCATAAATATTAAACAATTATCTGGGACACATACTAATTACGTGGATAAATATCATCTCAAATAATTTATATTATTGTCATCATACTATTTTATTATTAAATAAATTATTCAATTCAGTGAGTCATGCATAACATTTTTAATTTTTAATTTATTAACGCTTTGATCGATTGCATAATACATTTATTATAATTGTATAATAAATAGTCTTCTTAATTATAATTATTAGAATTTAAAATTAAGGATATAATTTAATATTTTTTAAGTAATTTTTTTATAAAAATTTCGCATTTTGATGCAATTTATTAAAAAAAAAAGTGCACCACAATTTTATAATAAAATTACGACCAAAAGTGAAATAATTAAGAGGGGAAATATTATAAAAAAATGAAACGAACGCGTGCCGTAAAATAATACAAGCGATATAACGAGATAATATCAAGCGGATCGTTTGTATTCAAGGTCGAAATAGCGCCCGGTCACGCAACTTATGCGTCAAGTGCATTTGCAACTAAAACCGGCTGAAGCAAATATTATGTAGAGGCTTGAAGTTATTATTTCTTCGGACTCTATCGGAGAGAGTTTACTGAACTGTTGGTAGTATTATTTATTATTAGTATTATTATATATAATAAACAAATTATTAGCAACAGAGTTTCAGGTGGTTAATGAGCATTTAATAATTTCGAGCTATTTACTATTATTACATTACACGCTTATTATGTTTATGTTTATAAATAAACTCCGCTCTCCGGTCGGCTAATCTGCTTCATACAGATGCGATCATAAAATAATAAGGGATTTGTTTTTATTGCCCGCGAGTTTCCTGATCCAGAGTGAAAACCTGTCCAACCTGTTGAGTGTCCGTTTTGAACTCTTAGATCCATTGAGCATTGCCCTCCGAGTCCTTGTTTTTGTCTTCATTTACTTATTGCACTCCTCAAGCGCCAGCTCAGTTTTGAGTTGAGTTGTATTGTATTAAGTTGATATCTTTTTAGAAATTTTTTAAAAAATTTCTTTCATTTATTTAAATTATGTTTGGTTTGTACGTGGGCTCAATTCTTTATATTTTTTTTCTGCAGTTAGGAGTTTCAAACTTTCTTTATTATTGAATTAAATATGTATAATTTAGTAATTTATAAATTAAATGTGCTCCTATAGGTTTTTTTATGATAATATTATTTTTAAAAATAATTTGTTTCGTTTTTTTGGTATAAAATTAAAAAATAATAATTTTAAATAATTTTCTTTAATTGTAATATTTATTAAAATTCATAAAAATAAATTTTTAATTAATTTTGTTCAAACAAAAAATAGTTCATTTTTTATTTTTCATCAAAAAAATTTCTTTTTTATAAAATCTTACAGAAAAAAATACTTGATTAATAAAAAATAAATTTTGAATAATTATTTGCAATAATTTTAATATTCTATCAACTATTTTAAGTTAAAACTCACAACAGTTTAATTGTTTCTACAACAATTATTTAATTTATTTAAAGATTATCCTGTAAATCAAAACCGGATCTACAAATAGAATTATCAATAACAAAAATTTTAATTATTAATGATAAAATGTCAATTTAATCCGCAAGCTTATTAACATAAAGTGGATTAAAAAAAACAAATAAAATAAATAAAACTCGATTGAGTAGATCAATAAAGTCTGTGTTTAAATGTTTTACGTCAATCATATGCTAATCCCGCACCCGTGTAGAGAAATATTGCGACAAATATTATAAAATATCCATCCATGTGTCTTACATCTATACATACAGATAATAATCGAGTTATTACGTTGATACCTTATTGCGGATACCATTTTGTCATTTAATATATCATATGTATATGTACATTAAATTAGATCTGGATAATACTGGTGAAAACACATCACAGGTTGCGTATATATTATTAGAATTGCATAGACTCCGCGTGGGTCTGATCGCACTACATTACAATTGCATTATATTTAATATTTGATTGTGTTGCATGTAACGAGCATATTTGTCTCAAATAAGTGTCCATTGTCAAGTTCACAACTGGGCAACGTCAATATAACTCGATTTATCCAGCTGGTGATTATTGTTGCAAGAAACATAAAACTGTTACGTCAATCAACATTTTCAATTGTAAGAATATTTTTTTTTTCGCAAACAATCCAGACGGAAGTATTCAATTTTGTTGTTTTACTTTAAAACGTGCTCAAGTACTTTATGGTAATTTCTCTTCTTTTATTAATAGATGCCGAGAGTCCTTTAAAAATGCAGAGTGTGCTTTTTTAACATTTGCTTACTTCACTTTTTACTCTTCACTGCTTTCAAATTTTAATAATCTTTTGAATAATCATCTTCAATATTATTTTTCAAAGTTTGAAATTTTTTTTCT
Source organism: Cotesia glomerata (assembly GCF_020080835.1). NCBI lineage: Eukaryota > Metazoa > Arthropoda > Insecta > Hymenoptera > Braconidae > Cotesia > Cotesia glomerata. The sequence goes on from NC_058160.1 coordinate 29,971,066, forward strand.
TTTGAATAAAATTTTTTAAATTAATTATACCTAGTAACCTTGCAGTTACTAACTTTAACTTGTTTGTTAAATTACACTGTACTTTCTTAAATATTGACGTTTTTAAAGATATAAGCTCATCCCGATGTTACACTCATCAAGACCTTTCATTTGAATACCAACATCAATTTTTCATATATTTATATACATATTATATATATAAATATATGAAAAATATATCAAAAATACATGTGGGTACTCAAATGAAAGGTCTCAATGAGTGTAATGTGAGGGTGAGCTTATATCTTTAAAAATATCATTAGATGACAAGATTCAATGCAATTTCTTAATTATTTACATTTTTTAAGATATAAACGCATTTCGATGTTAGGCTCATTGAGACCTTTTATTTAAGTACCCACATGGCATTTTTTATATATTTTATATATATGGTATTTGTGAAATATATAAATATATAAAATACATGAAAAATTGATGTGGGTACTCAAGTGAAAGGTCTCGACAAGTGTAACATTGAAATATGCTTATATCTTTAAAAATATCAATATTTTACAAGATAAAAGGTTATTTCTTAGTTAAGTATCTAGAGATAGAGCATTTTCGAATGCAGCCTAAGTATTTATCATAATAAATTGACTGTCGGTGAGAATGATATAAAACCTTAAAAAGACACAAATTCAAGTCAAGACCTTTGCAATGACACTAAATTTTACTAAAAAAAATCGATTTTACCATATGACTATCCTGGAAACAAAATTTTTCTTATTCTCTTAATAATATAGATAAGTAATGTTATTTTCGTCATATAATCACCAATTGACGTCAAAATAAAAAACAGTACGAACAAAACGTACAATCGAATAAAAAAAAATAAACACACAATTGATTTACTCGCTACATCCAGAATTTAATGACAATTTAAAAGACTTACCAACTAAAATCAATGAATTAAAAAAAGGATTATTTAATGACGGAGGTATTAAAAGAAGGAACTCAACAAAAGGAGGTAAATAAATTCTTTTATATAAATGAAATGGGTAAAGTCTTTATCAGCTTTAAAAAATCGATTATTTTACCATATTAGGTCGCCGTTAACATTAAGACGTCTCTTTGGTACAATGGATCACCTACGTAAGTTTTACGTACGTAGTGACGTACATAAAGGGAATAGAAACGAGGTTTCTGCATCAGACATATATATCCGCAGTCAAGATCTCTGTATTACTTTAACCTTGTTTCCTTTTCTTCAAACTCGACACTTTTGACGCGTGATTGCTCAAAAAAAATTCAGCCTCCTTTATTCGCTCTCGACAAATACTTTAAATCATAATATAATAAATATAGTACGTGTGTATTTACGTACTTTACATGAATATATATAAAAAAAAAAAAAAAAATAATAATAATAATAATAGTAAATGGAAAATGGAAAAAGTGAGTTTATTTAATCACGCACAGCATGAATGGGCGGACTTTTATTTTTCGAGAGCCCTTTTTTCTCGGGTCAACGTGCGACCTTGAGAGCGGCATTCGCAAGGATGATTCACCTGGGACCCAGGACGCTCAATCTCGTCGGCTGGCTACAGTTTCATTTTATTACAGGTATTCATGTACGTGCTGATATACTTCGAGCCGGATACCCGGTCGTTGCTTCCATTCTTACCCGAAGAACTTAATATCTGTATAATATAATAATGTTATATTAGTCTGGCCGATGCTACTACTAGGCATCTTCGGATTACTTAGACTCATCGCGATGCTTTGAGAAGCCGTACATACTCTTTACTTCGTAGATCGTACACATGCTCTTAATGTAATGTAAGTAACGCAATAACGGTCTAGTGAAAGGAAAAAAAGGTAATGAACTGGAATCGCTGATCGTGGAATAGAAGACCAACTCATACTTAATTTCAAGTAGGCCACCGGAACTTTAAGATTGGATTACTACCACAAAAACTCTGCTATTTAGTCTCATTTTTAAGAGCTAATTAATTTTATTTTGCTATGTGTCGTTCAAGTGGCTTTTAGATCGTTAAATGGCACATTGTGTTTTATATTTTGTACTAAATTTATTTATAAGATGTCAAAAGTAGTTTATTTATTCAAGTTTTTAATATTTTACTTTCAATTCAATATTGTGGGTTAAGTATTGAAGACGAAAAAATCATATTAGACTTTTTTTATAGAGAATTTTATACAGCAAGAAAAATTTCTTGACTGGAGAACAAAATTCTTGGCTCAAGAAAATTTTCGGGTGCTTGAAGGAAGACCGAAGTTGTGTTGGCCGAAGTAAAAATTTTTCTTGAAATTCTATTCTTGGTGGAAGTCATTTTTTCTTAATTCAAATTATTATAAATACTTGATGCAATATATTTTTATATTTGATCAAGATTTTTAGATATTTTAGGGAAGCAGCGTCCAACTTCAGCTGAGAAAATTTTTCTCTTGAATATTTGATACTCATTTTATATTATTTTAGCGTGCAATTATACATATTGAATGAAAAAAAATGATGAAATATTATTTGATCTTCCCATTTGACATGTTAATCAATAAAAATATTAATGAAAATTTACTTCTATCTTTATATTTAATTTTTTGGAGCAAGAGAAAAATTTTCTCAAGACAAGAAAATTTACTTCTATCAAGAACTAAATTTTTTGGAGCTAGAGGCTGAATTTTCTCAAAACAACAAGATTTTCTTGACAAATAAATTTTCTTGGATCAAGATACGTATTTCTTAAAGCAAGAAAATTAATTTTGTTGGAATAAGTGAAATTTCTTGTCAAAAAAAAAATTTTTTTTCGCTCAAAAAGATAATTAGGGAGAACCATATTTTCTTGGCTCAAGTGAACCTTTTATGAACCCCTATCTCTGTTATTTTCTCCAAAATTAAAATTTTAAAGTCTAAATATAAAGTTATAGGATTTATAAAAAAGTTTTCAAAAGTTTAAAATGATTGTGGCTAAATATAAGATCCAAAAAAATTATATGAGACATATTTTGCAGAGAATTTAATTTTCTACAAAAAAAAGTCACCAATTTTATCCTTTCTTTAATCCTTAAGCCAGAATTTTAAAGATACAATTATTATTTTAAAAAAATTATAGATTTAAATAAGATTTTTTATAATTTTTAATCTGTTTAAAAAATTGTCAGCTGTCTGTTAATTTCTGTATCATTAAAATAGTTATATTTTTTTAAGAAAAAAAAGATAATTAAGTGAACAAGAATGTATATCCTACAAAGAAGCACCTGAGAAAGAATTTCACAAGAAAAAATGAGTTTTGAGTGCATAGTTTTATGTCAAGGTTGAAAAAACCAACAGTCATATATTGTAACGCGTTGTCTTTCTCACCCTCGTACTTAGACACTTAACTTATGCAAGTGGTGTAGGACCTGAGGAATCCACATATTGTTTGAGTCATATATAGAAAATTAAAGTAGACAATGCTCGTCTAATGATTTAGTTCCTCGTACCGCAGTCGTGAGACTTTGCGCTGTATTTTGTGCAATTACAGGTTCACCTCACTACAGTAATTATTAAAAAATAAATACGTACATATTTCTTTGTCTAAGAATAAATTCTTGAGAAATTTGAGGAAAAAAGGCGAATGTTTACTGGCAATTTAAATGTATCGCTTTTTTTATTTAATAAAACCGCGGCTGTTATCGCGATTTGTTTAAGTTTCCTGATATGAGCGAGTAATCGCATCTACTTGGTAAGAGTTTATCGCTCGTGATGCGACCGCACAATATTAATCAAACCAGCGTCATTTAAATGTACTGCGTCTTAGTTAATATGCACAAAGTGTCTTTTTTTTATTTTAAATATTACGTGGTAATATTTTTAGATTTTTCAAAGAATCAGGTTGTGTTTTTTAAATTACTCATTTTTTTTTAAATAAAATAAGTGGAATTTCATTTTAAGGTAGACAAACTTTGCGCTGAAATATTTACCTGAAACGCATAAAAAAAATATTTATCTATATTGAATACACAAGTGATAAAATAATATTTTAATTATTATATTTTATACTGGCAGTCTATGGGTATTTTATTATGTTCACTCGATTTGCGTTTTACGTACTAAAAATCCAATATGACGCAAAAGTGATGTAATAAAAAACAAGGGTCATGTTTTATTATGTGTAAAAACAGATATTTAATCTGATAGAAAATAATGTATGGCTTCCTGATTACGATGTTTTGATAAAAAGATCCATTCTTTATTTTAATTTATTCATTGTAATTTTCTTTGTAAAAAATTTCATTCATTATTTTATTATTTAAAATTTTTTATAAAGATAATAATATTTTTATTCATGATATAAAAATTTTTTTTAAATAATAAATTGAATAAATAAAAACTAATTGTAATTCAAAGAGTTTAATAATACGCTCTAGTAAATAAAATTCTGTAATTAGTTTAATAGACTGGTGATTATCGAGGATGCGTTAATAATTATATTCAGTCATATTATAAACAATCCACAAGTTATTGCTTTATTTAATTGCCTTCAGTATTTTCAGATAAAAGATAAGAATGAAAGCGGGCCAACGAAGCCCTTGAGATTAAAAAAAAGTACAAGATTATTCTCACTTAATAAAATAATAAATTTATAGAAAAATAACAGCGCGACATTTTATCATTGCAATGACTCATCTGAGTTTATCGACCCCGTACCGGGCCGATCTACAGTTCGTTTTACTTTTACGCAAAACGATATATTAACATTTAAATTTATTTATAAATAAACATTAAGAAAAATTGATCTAATAAATAAAGTTCAAATTGATTTATTTTCCGAATTAATAGCTGATGAGTTTTGATCCTCGATAAAGCGTTAAATATTTTATTAAGTTGAGGAAAAACTAACGTCAATTTTTTTTTTTAAGATTTATTGTTTTAGAGCATCAGATAAATAGTTTGCTCATAAGTTATTATTTTATTAAATAAAATGATTTTTTTTTTAATTTATTTGAATGCATTAATATTTTTTTGATTGTAAATAATTATCATCTATATTATTAAGAGAATAAGAAAAATTTTGTGTCCAGAATAGTCATATGATAAAATCGGTTTTTTTTTTTGTGAAATTTGGTATCATTACAAAGGTCTTGACTTGAATTTGTGCCTTTTCAAGGTTTCATATCATTCTCACTGATAGTCAATTTATGATGATAAGTATTTAGGCTGCATTTGAAAATGCTCTATCTCTAGATACATAATTAACAAATGACCTTATATCTTGTGAACTATTAAAATTTTTTAAGATATAAGCTCATCTCGATGTTACCTTCATCGAGACCTTTCATTTGAGTACCCACATCAATTTTTCATATATTTTATATATTTATATATATTATATATATGAAAAATATATCAAAAATGCATGTGGGTACTCAAATGAAAGCTCTTGATGAGTATAACATCGGGGTGAGCTTATATCTTTAAAATATATATTATATATATGTATATATGAAAAATATATCAAAAATGAATGTGGGTACTCAAATGAAAGCTCTTGATGAGTGTAACATCGGAGTGAGCTTACATCTTTAAAAACTTCAATAGTTAAAAAAGTACAGAGTACTGCAATTTAACGCAACTAAGAAATAATCTTGTATCTCATGAACTATTAACATTTTTTAAGATATAAGCTCATCTCGATGTTACCCTCATCGAGACCTTTCATTTGAATACCCACATCGATTTTTCATATATTTATATATATTATATATATGTATATATGAAAAATATATCAAAAATGCATGTAGGTACTCAAATGAAAGCTCTTGATAAGTGTATCATCGGGATGAGCTTATATCTTTAAATACGTCAATAGTTAAGAAAGTACAGTGCAACTTAACAAAAGTCATTATTTAATAAAGCAAAATTTCATTTATCTATAGTTCACTAGTGACGGCAGTCACATAGTGACTGCATGGTTGCTAGAAAATTTTTAGTTATATATCAATAAATAAATAACAATAAAATTTGGAATGACCAGTCATGAAAGAATAAAAATCAGCATTGTCATTAGATGCATGTAAAATAAATAAAGTGTATTATCAATCATTGAATATTTATAAAGCTTCTGCTAGACGAAAGTAAATAATATCATTCAATAATAAAAAATGTGGGAAATGTGTCATCCCGGTGATTAACGTCGATTTTATTCATCGAATTACGGTAAGAAAGAAAATAACAATAATAAAAAAAAAATACAATGCAATCCTCATAGAAAACAATGCAATTAAAACTACCGAGCACATGTGATATCATCGATTAGTTTATTTTTATTACCACTGGTAAGTTTGAGTCACTGAATAATTAAAGTCCACGTTGGCGGTAGTCGAGGTTTTTAAATATTTTCTCAGCTCACTAAAATAATCTTTCATTTCTATCAACTTCTACTCGCGAATTGCTAAATATAAACACGCTCTTTATTCTCATTTAAATTTCGAAATAAAAAATCCTTTTTTTTCTCTATTCTTGCAGATAAACGAAATTCGTTGGCCACAATGGAACCGAGTTTGCATTTTATCTTTTATTTTCGTTCTTACAACCGTTGTATTATACGTACTTTATACATTATTCGTGTAAATCGTTACCCAGGCCCAGATGGAATAACGTTCCTTTTATTTAGGTGCAGATGCTTGAAGACCGTTGGATCTTATTTATTTCAGAAAGGTCGAAAAAACCTGATGGGGATTTAAAAATGGAGCTTCTATCTCGAGTATAACTTTACTAAAAATTGCAACTATTTTTTTGGTAATTATTTACAAGTGAAGTTCACCATTTTAATTTTCATTTTTTTGAACAAAATTTTTTTTGGAATATTTTGTTATATTTTTTTGTGGAAAATACATAAAATAATAAACAATTAAAAAAAAATTTGATTACCACAATTTTAACAAATTTTCAAAAAAATTTATAAATTTTTTAAAAAATTCTCTCTTTTTTTAAATTGTTTTTTTAAATCAAAAAAAGATAAAATATAAATTTTATCCAAAAATATGAAAGTTAAAATTTTTTCCAACTTTTGAAGGCAAAAAAGCTATCAAAATTTTTATTTTTTTTTTTTTTTACGATATTTTTTATTATAAAATGCGTCGTAAAAACAAGCAGAATAAAAAAAAATAAAAAAATGCCAATTTTTCTCCTAGATATGGCCAAAAATATGGTGGACTCTACTTGTAAATAATTACCATTTTTTTTTTTTTAATAAATCGTAACTGGACGTTGCAAAAAAAACTAAAACTAAGGACAAATAAAAATTGTATGTAATAAAAAAAACTGCATAGATTAAAACTGTACATAATTAAAGGTTGAAATAATTCTGAAAAAAAAATCTTCTAGAAACTGGAAATAGCGTTAATATCAAAGTATTTGTTCCGTGATCTATGATTTAGATAATTGTCTACAAACGACTTCCGGAATAATATTTTGCCGGTAACTAAAATAATAGAAAGTTCTCTATACAGCATCAAATGCCAGCGACAGAGTTGGAGTTAATACAACCAAAGTATGCATGGAGTATAACTATATAACTGTATAACTATTCTATTATGTACAGAGTATTGCATCCTCCATCAGTCAATGATTAGAATCGCGTGATCGGCGTCAAGGTGCGGCCAGGTGTGCAGAGCATGTGATGCAGAGTCCTCAACGTTGGATTTGCCCGTTGATACCGGCCTGTATTATATTATATACTTATATTATATTAGTTTGCATTTAATAAAATACATAAATCCATTTGCAGCATGCTAAATAAAAGTACTGGAGTAATACCGGGCTCTTTACTTGTCACTCTCTGATATTGCGCAAGGCTAACTGCCAAGGATTGGTTTACAAGTTACGTAATACGGGGAACAAATAATAACGATTTATTTAATTACTTTTTTTTTAATTTTATTTTTCACTTTTTCACTTGACAAATGACTTGGATTTTGAAATACACAACTCAATAATTATTATTATAATTATTATAGTCACCTCCAGTTATAAAGTACAATGGAGCGTGTTTAAATGGTCTATGTTTTACATTAAACATTTAACATTATTATTATAATTAAATTACAGTCGTAGTACTTACTACTTATGTGTATAAAAATTTCTAATTTCATTATTAAGTAGCTCTACGGTGTTTAAACGAATTAATTTTAATTACTATTTTATTTTATTATTATACTTAAATTTATTTATTAAATTAAAGTGTAGTCTTTATATACAGACAGATAAATTATAAATTAATAAATTCTTAAATAATAATGGCGATAAAATACAATTGTTCTGTTAACACACTTAATATTATAACGTAGAAAGATAAATTTATTATTATTCTAGTGAAAACCCATTATTACCTAGTTTTACTTGCTTACAATTAATTATTATTATTACAAATTGTTTTTATTTTTTGTATTAAATATCACAGACAATATTACTATTAAATGAACGTGGATTATTTAGATAAAAATTAACATTTAATTCCAGACAATGTTAATTTTTATTGAAACAAATAAATTGCATCGTATAATAAGAGTAACACACTGATAAGATAAATTTTAAATCCGGATTTTATAATTAAATTATTTTTTAAAATTCAATTCAATTTATCAGACTTGACAATTTTTCTTACTTTATTTATTAAATTAAAAAAAAAAATTGCACTTAAATTCTGTGAAATAATTTTTTCATTGAAAAAAATTACAAAATTGCCGCCTGATAATTAAAATTAAATTAAAAAAAAAAACCCTCTATTTAATAAATAAAATACCGGAAATATCGAAGCTTATTTCCGTGAAATAATTGAATGAAATGTCGGTAGTGAGATTATAAACTGTGAAGAATAAACTTAAGGTGAAAAAATGTTAAATACTGGTGAGTACATATCTAAATAATTAAACACAAGCCATTGTCATTTTATTGTTGGTTGTCGTAGCTGTTATGTAGCTGGTTTTAATAGCGTTGTTGTGATGGTCGTGGTAGTTGGAGCTCAAACCATAAAAACCCAGCAAGCGCGTATCTCTTTCTTTTATTTTGTTATTATTATCATTATCATTATTATTATTTTTATTCAACATTTCCTCCAGTTGGTTGCTAAGCTAGAGCTAACGGTGTACAGAGCAAGTGAGACAACACGCTCTGCTCATATATATATATATATATATATATATATATATATATATATATATATATATATATATATATATGCATAATATACCATTACAGTAAGCTAACAATAATAAAAATAATAATAACAAAAATGACAATAACTTTTTTTCAAGCCCTCATTTTTATCCAGTGATTTTTTTATTCTTCACAATAAAAGACTTAAAAGTACCTGTGTGAGAACTTGGGGATCCTCACAGCTGTCCGGGATCGATTGGAGTTACCTGGAGTTTTGCCAGTCGAAAATATACCCGTAAGAATTAAAATAAAAATTAAACCCCTCGAAAATATAATAACATATCACGGATTATGTATCTCAGCAATGCACAATCCAGAATTGAGGATGTTAAAGTTCAATTGATCAAACATCAGCCAGTTGTTTTATTAATCATACACTTGATACATTTAATTTAGCTCGAGGCTCTACATTCTGGCTCTAATTTTTTTTTTTATTTTTTTATTTTTTTATCTCAATTCTCCGTGACGTAATATAAACTCTAGATTGTAGATACAATAGAATTGGAATATAAAACTAAATAATTAAAAATTGATAGAATAAAATGAAAATTTTGGAGTAAAATATTGATAAAAAGCTCGAAACTTTTATTTTACATTTTTACAGCTGATATGACGGATCGATGTCTGCTCGACGGGTGAAACGTGACCGGCGTCTGTGTCAAGGGTCACGTACATAACATAGACAACTGTATCTTCTTTCTTCTTACATACTCATTATATTTCTTGAGTAGTTTTATTGTCGCGATAACTTTCACTCGATAATTATATATTAGATGTCTGTTGTAAAATAAAGTCTTTGTTAATCACTTGGCATAATTATAAACTGATGTTGCTTCTTATTAATAACTATAAATATTAATAACTGTCATCCGGATTGGATCGAGACAGAAGACAGGTGTCAGCCCAGTGTTGTAACACATGTTTGCTATTTTTATTTTAATAATTATTTTATAAAATAGATAAAACATGCCAGTTCTGAAAATTTGTTCAACCACTACACACCTGTTTCATTTCCCAGCTCTGGAACGATCTCCAGTCAAGTCAATTTATTTTATTTATTTAAAATAATTAACCAGGGATTAAATTAATACCAGTTAAAAAAGGATTTATCAGCCTCCAAGGCGTCTGGATGCTTGCAATGGCTTTCGGCCTGACTTTTTTATTTAAATCTCCTCTTCCTCGACGATGGGGAGGCTGCTCTGGTGGACGAGGGGACTTGATCTCGCGGTGAATGCCAGGATCCAGTAGTCCAGCTCCTTCTTGTTCTCCACAAGGAATGTCAGGGTGATGGTCGTCGTGTCGAACCCTTTTTGCCGGACAACGAACCCCTCGTCCCTCAGCCGCTCAATCGTCGTGTTCTTCAGGTTCAAAACCCCCAGGGGCCGGCAAACTTTTTTCTGCGGGTAAATTACCGCGAAGTGCTCCACGCTGGTCCGGTAAACTTTGACCTGGACACCTTGCCGGTGACCCTTGGGTCCGATTAGAGTCATGTACCCGCTCATGTTCTCGGTGTTCCAGCAGGAGTCGATGTTCGAGTCCTTCAGGCTTGATTGGTTGAATTGCAGGAAGTTTGTGTGCATTGCTACGTCAGCGGGCATTTTTTTTATTTTAAATTCACTGATTTTAAAAAACTTGAAACTTTTTATTTTATTTTGTTTTTTTTTTTAATGTAAAATTTGAATTTCAGTTTTTTCAGAGAAATTGGTTTGAAAGTGCAACTGCGCGCTGTTAACTGAGGAGCTTACTCGACAAGTCTGTATTTATAGCCACGGTTTTAAACGCATGCGCGGGAACAGTCTTCTCTGCGAATGAAAATGATTCTTAAGTCGCGCCTACCGCAATAGGCGCCACCGTACATTCAATTTATGTTGCTAATGCCTATATATCGGTGATAAATATATGTATATTTATATATAAAAGATTTTTTTAAGGAAAAATTGAAAAAATTGACAAATTTTTGGTAAAAAAGTTTTTAATTAAAATATTTTAATGTTTTAGATTTAAAAATAAATTTTTTTATTTTAAAAATTTTGAGTTTAAAATATTTTTTTTTTATATAAAAAAATTTTTATGGGAAATTTATACAAAATATTTAATTTAATGATTGTATTACTTTGAAAGAAAGTAAAACTTTTGGAATCCAGAACGCGCGACAGGTAAAATCAATATCAATGGACAATGAACTCGACTAGTTTTTGTCTGACGCAAACTTATCAAAGCCCACGTATATCAAAATATTGACTCGGAAATTTTCAAATTAAATAAAATAAATCTTTCAGAGTAATCAAAGATTCTTTAGTTATTGCTTTGTAAATAAAAAATTGTTTAAGTTCAAAGTTTAATAATTTTTATTTGATAAAAGTAAAAAAATCAAAATTGAGAGCATAAATTTTTAATAAAAAAAAATTATTATAATTAATTCTATGTTAATAAATAGATATTGCAATAAACAAAGATTCGAAAATGAAATTTTCCTTTTTCTCCTAATTTAAAAATAAAATATTTATGCAAATTATTATCATTAATTACTAAGTATTTCCGGCTAGAATAAATTCACCAAAAGTTTCTTAAATTTCACAATTCTTGATCCGGAAACTTAATAAATATTTGTAAGTGTACTCATTAAACGCTTATAGCCACTAATTTTAAAAAACTTTCATTTTTAATTGGTCAATTAAAAAATTATCCGGGTAATTAACTAGAATTAAAACTATCTAGCTAGTAATCAGGATTAGTGACATCAAACTCCTAAATTTATTTATAAATCATGATAATCATTGATATTAATTAAATTAAAGTTAAAAATAAGTAAAATGCAGTAGGATAGGTTAGTAAACTCATTATTACGTATCGATATGACCATAAAAGCTGTAACCGGTAACCGGTTTGCTCGGTTGAATCTCTAGTCCGCGTGTTTGAGTTCTTACTAAGATTTGCCGGTCGATCGGTCAATTGTCGATCAATGCTAACGAAACGTAAGGGGGTCAGTTTTAACCGGTAATATCGAGTACTTATATTGACATTATATTATATACGCTCGCAACAATCGTGCGAGTGAGATACTTGTGCAGAAATGATGCATATTTGTTATATTGGGTATTAAATGTTCAACACAAGTTCATTGATATAAATGGAGCTCCAGCAAATAAAAGACAGCGTCTAAGCTCAAGCCCCCCAACTGGGATTACAATCGTTTAAATGATCTCTGCTCTCTTAAATTGTCCCAGCTTTTTATTTTATTTGTCGCTGATGAATCGCGGTCTACATATTTTTTTTTCAACTTGATTGATCCTGATTTAATCATTAAATTTCTGGATAATCTCTAGGAATTTTTCTTCTAACAGTAAAAAATTTTATAATATTAAAGTTAGCCAACATTTTCAATTTTTTGATTTTTTTTTTAAATATTTTATAAAAATTGCACTTACAGTTTTTCAAGTTTTTTACAAGTGAAATTTTTTTTTTTTTTGTAATAAGTTTTTCAATAAAAAAAAAATTTTTTTTAATTTTTAAATGTCGGCTAACTTAATTTTCATAAAAATTTGTTAAATTTTTAAATCAAAATTTTTTTACGCAGAAAACAATTTTTTTTTACAGTTAAATAATAAAAAATTGATTTTAGATTTTTAGAAAATAAAATATTATTATTTCCGCGAAACTTTGTGACAAATTCACTATTTATGGAAAATTTTAATTGATAACAACACGCGATGAGTTTCCAGTTGACTTTACTTGTAAAAATGACGTAATATAAGTAGAGTTGAGATTTTAACTGATAACAATAGCTATGATTTGAATCTACTGTTTTTTTTTTTTTTTTTTTTTTTTTTATGTCAGCCAGATCTTATTGAAAGATAATAAAAATATTATCAATGATAATAAAGTAAATTTTTTAGCGCGTTGATGAATTAAGTTAACGATTATTCGGTTGTTGTCCAGCTGAAGCCAATCAATTGGGTTAATTATTTCTTCGAGACTATAAACGTGCTTACAATAACCGGAAAATGATGCCGTTTATATCACGATGTACATTTATAAATAGCCACGCCTCTGGATTGTAAAAACTGTCACGCTATTATTGCAGTACTCGGAAATAATTAAGCCGGAAAAATAATCAACGGATCTTTTATTCTCCTATGGCTAAAATAATCGGCTAGCTGTAATTATTTATTTATCCAAATTTGTATCGTCTATAGATAAATTATTATTTTTAATCTCTATTTCAGTAAATTGACCTATTTATCATTCCCTTACTATTTATTGAGCTCGATTATTAGATCATTAAATTACCTAAATTGTTCCCCGGGGTCCGGCAGTCCCGATAAAAAAAGAAAATTACTATTGATTATATAATTAAGTTTTTTTTTAATAAAAAAAAATAATCAATTTAATCAAAAAATTGAGAATAAATCACGGGAAAAATATTATAAGAAATAAAAATATCGTGTGTATATTAGATAAGGATTTATACGTAATTAGATTAATCAAGCAAGTGGGTAATACATAATAAACATAGCAATAAGTATTGATAATGATAATGATATTAATTAAGTATAATGTAATAGTGTTTACTGACTCACGATGATTGTATAAGTGACCTTTCGACCGAGTAGTGGTCAAAGCAAGTGATTTTTCACGGTGAAAGAAAACTTGTTTTTGTTTTTGTTTATTATTATTATCTACTTGTGTTTTGCTTTCTCGTATCATTATAATTATATACTTTTTAAAAAATAAACAAAAATATCCACTTGTAATTATGTCAACAAACAATTTACTGATAAATTAACCGCAAGATTTTTAATTACGCGTATGTTTTAATAAAGTTAATTTAATTGATTGTTTAAAATTTAAATAAATTTTATTTATTATCTACATTATTAAGAGAATAAGAAAAATTTTGTGTCCAGGATAGTCATATGATGAAATTGGTTTTTTTTTTTTTAGTGAAATCTAGTGTCATTGTACATAATTAAGAAATGACCTTGTATCTTGAGAACTATTGACATTTTTAAAGATATAAGCTCACTCTGACATTACACTCATCGAGACCTATCATTTGAGTATCTACATCAATTTTTCATATATTTTATATATTTATATATTTCACAAATACCATATATATAAAATATATAAAAAATTCCATGTGGGTACTTAAATGAAAGGTCTCGATGAGTGTAACATCGAAATGAGTTTATATTTTTAAAAATATCAATAATTAAGAAATTACATTGTATCTTGTCAACTAATGACATTTTTAAAGATATAAGCTCATCCTGATGTTACACTCATCAAGACCTTTCATTTGAGTACCCACATCAATTTTTCATATATTTTATATATTTATATATTTCACAAATACCATATATATATAAAATATATAAAAAATGCCATGTGGGTACTTAAATGAAAGGTCTCGATGAGTGCAACGTCGAAATGAGTTTATATCTTAAAAAATGTCAATAATTAAGAAATGACCTTGTATCTTGTGAACTAATGATATTTTTAAAAATATAAGCTCATCCCGACTTTATACTCATCGAGACCTTTCACTTGAGTACCCACATCAATTTTTCATATATTTATATATTTCATATATTTATATATTTCATATATTTATATATATGAAAAATATATCAAAAATGCATGTGGGTACTCAAATGAAAGCTCTTGATGAGTGTAACATCGGGATGAGCTTATATCTTGAAAAATGTCAATAGTTAAGAAAGTACAGTGCAATTTAACAAAAGTCATTATTTAATAAAACAAAATTTTATTTATTTATAGTCCACAAGTCAGGGCAGTCACATAGTAACTGCAAGGTTGATTATTATTTCATCTTCAGATCCCAGACAGTTAATAGAACTATTTATACCCATGGTAAATATATTTAGATATCGAGATAGCGAATTAACCGCTAATTAAAATCGATTTTGATTGCTTTCCCCCGGTAATTTAAATAGCGGTTAACCGATCGATTTATATTTATTGACACTTGAAATAAAGAAAATAAAAACGTGATTGTCTGCCGAGGAATGACTTTTGAATTTTAAAAATCAATTATCAAACTTTTTAGTCATGCTTTTTATTTATTAATATTAAAAAGTTATTGACAATTGATGATTAACATAAAAAAGTCTCACGAGCAAGACAAAAAGGTGGTTAAAGTGTCACTGAAAAATTAAAAAAATTGGATTTATTTATTTGGACTTTTTAATTGATTTTTATTTTAATCAAAGTTAGATTTCCTAGAGAATTACGACACTTGAGAAAAATGAAACTAAAATTATTTAATTATATTATTTATTCCCATAATCTCACTAAATAATAATGAGTATTGTAGAAATTTAGAGAAAGTAGTTACATGTAAAAAAAGTAATCACTTTCGAATTACTTTATATAATTTAGATTCCGAATTGTCATTAAGTAATTTTATGCTAAAAAAATGATTAAAAAATAAGTTCTTTTTTTTCTAATCACGTTCTCAAGTCACTGGAAAATCCTACCCAAGAATAATTCTCTCGCATGCCAGTACAAAGTGATTTACATACTCCCGCAAAAAGATAAATAAAACTACGCTAAGCGATGTAGTTTTATTTCCTTAAAATTTTCTATTTCGACCAAAGATAGAAATAGAACTGGAAATAACAATGACTGGCAGCAGAGATAATTAAAAGTAATTTATGAAGATCTACAAATAATTTTCAGATTTTTTTGTTAATAAAATAAAATAAAATACACATTGTTTAATAAATAATAACAGATGCAAATACGCATGCATAACACTCTATGAATTTACGATAATCGTAAATCCGCGAAAACACAATACAATAACAATCAAGGTTTTCACGTGCGTCGGAAAATTTTATAGACCGTGCAAACATCTGATTAAATACGTAACCGAGCTAACAAAAACAACTTTATTACAAATGGAGCTACTTTTAATTGTTTTATTTAAATATTTTTAGAATACTTGAATATTTAATCTGAATAAATTTATTTTGGAAATTAAATCCGGGAATCGCGTGTTACTAAGCCGAGCTGATCAATTCTAGTTTAAAAATTAATGGAGTCGTTGACCCACCCAGGTAACCGGAATAAAAATACATAGATTGTTTCAAAAATTATAAGATCTTTATTATTAATTATTTATCTTTTCTTAAAATTATTTTTTGTTATTACTTTAAATTTATAATTAATATTAACTTTGTTAAAAATTACTCTTAACAAGAAAAGTCTCATGACTTACAATTTTTTGTATACAATTATACTTTTTAGTAATAATAATAAAATTAATATTTAGCTTAATTATAAAAATAGTATAAAATTAATCAATTAACCAAAATTGATTGTATTAATTAATTAACCTTACACTAAATGTAATTAGAATTTAATGCAAGAGATACTGATTAAGAAACCTAGTAAATAAATTCCATTTTATGTATAAAAAAAAATATATATAATATATTAATTGTGTATTAATGATCAGATAAGAAATTATTATTAGAATTAGTGTGTGCAATAGTTTTCCGGAATTCCCGTAACTCAGCTAAGAGCAACTCCCGCTGGCTACGATCGTGCTGTCTTTGGATCTCGAATTGTCGCTCCATCCACCTGTGGTGCTGCTCCTGGAGCTTCTCTTCGTGCTTCAGAATCTTCTGGACCACCGACTGCATGAACGCAGCGGTCAGCGAGCCTTCGCGGACCTGGGGCTCCGTTTGCGAGGGAGTTTCGTTGTTCTGTACGACCTCGGTCTTGATGCGCATCTGCTGGACCGGTTTGTACTCCATCGAGCTGTAGCTCCCTATCATATTAGCTGTCTCATCCTTGGTTAACACAATACCATCATTCATACCGGACTCGTGCTCCAAAATGATATCAGGGTTAACTATTTTTTCATGATTTAAAGAATTACTCACATCATTGGTCGCTTCAACTTCTTCGTCGGAATTAATTGTTTCTTTCTTAATATTGGAGATAATTTTCGGGACATCGTCAGTTGGTCGGCTCTCTCCGAGCTTGTTGTTAACAAATTGCACTAGTGATACTTCAGAGTCCATCCCTGTTAATATCGACGAGTTTAACTCGCAGTTGTCCATTATTTCAATGTTTTCATGCTCCATTATTCCGTCGTCCAGGTAATTTTGCTGCTCTTGTTGGTCGTGTTCCTGGTCTAAGACTTCGTCAGTCTGCTCAATTGCTGAAGACTCGAATTGATCGTCTATTCTCATATTAACATCATTTTCTACATTAAAAAAAAAAATCATTATTATTAATATTTTAAATATAATAATTTGGTAAATATTTACAAGTGTGTCAAACATTTTCATTTTCATTTTTTTTAACGAAATTTCATTAATATATATATTTTTTTTTAAATACATAGAAAAAATTAACAATTTAAAAAGAAGTTTATCACAATTTTAACAAATTTATGAAATTTTTGGAAAATTGTGATACTCAACTTTTTTTTTTTAAATGTTTGTTTTTTTATGTACTTTAAAAAAAAAAAATATATCTTTTAAAAAAAAAAAAATATATATTTTTTATCATAAATGCTGTAAAAATAAACAGAATAAAAAAAAATTAAAAAATGTCAATTTTTCACCTAGATATGGCCCAAAATGGGGTTGACCCTACTTGTAAATAATTACCATAATTGTAAATATTTACAAGTGGGGTCAACTATTCTAATTTTCATTTTTTTGAACGAAATTTCTATTTGATTTTATTGATATATTTTGTTTTGAAAAATACATAAAAAAATGAACAAATAAAAAAAAAAAGTTGATTATCACAATTTTAACAAACTTTCAAAAAAATTAAAAAATTTTTGAGAATAATTGTGATATTCAACTTTTTTTTTTATTGTTCAATTTTTTATGTGTTTAAAAAAAAAATATATCAAAAAAAGATAAAATAGAAATTTCATCCAAAAACATGAGAGCCAAAATTTTTTTCCAACTTTTGAAGGCAAAAAATCTATCAAAATCTTTATTTTTTTCTGTTACGACATTTTTTATCATAAATGCGCTGTAAAAATAAACAGAATAAAAAAAAATTTGAAAATCTTAATTTTTCACCTAGATATTGCCCAATAAGAGGTCGAGCCGACTTGTAAATAATTCCCAATATTTTTTTTAAAGGCTAACCACAAAAAAACAAAACTTACCAACAATAGACTCAACCGGCGACCAAAGAACATCCTGCCCAGGTTTCTTGAACTTCCTGTCAGCATCATTATCATGATCATTATTAATATGCGCTGAATTGTAACTATGATCCCCAGACTCAGACTCTTTATCATTGATAAATCCATTTACATCATCACTGTCAATCCTTCTGGAAACAGGCTCTAGCGGCGCCAAGGTATCATCATCATCATCCGGATACTTTTTATGCTGCTCATACAGCCTATCAAGGTACTCAAAGTACGGACACTCCCTGATCGCTTCGGGCGTGCAGCCTTGAGCAATGCATCTCAAGTAAGCAGTTCTCATGTTTTTTATTTTGCTGATAATCTGCTGCGTCGATCTGGTGTACCCAGCTCTAGCCAGTGGCTCAATTAATTTACTAGCGTTGCTCAGCGAGACTTTAGTCTTCAAGGGTGTTCTCAATTTCAATTCAAAAATTGAATCGTACATGGTGACTATTTCGTCCTCCGTCCAAAGGACTATTCTCTTCATAGTTACCGGCGTTTGTACATGATTGTTCTTACTTCTATTATTAACATTACTATGCCTATTATTAGTATAATTACTGCTATTATCACTAACATCATCAGTATGATGATTTTTATTATTATTATTATTATTATTATTATAAACAGATTCATCTTCTAAAACCTCAAGAGTATCATCGACTCTATCATCCCCATTGCTCATTTTATCATTGCCATTAATATGCTCCTCAATTCCATTAATATAAACATTATCCTGATTAGTTTCATCTTCGCAGAGGTCAACAACAATCGCAGAACTTCCATCAGCAGTCAAGTACTCCTCATCTTCAACCTCCTCCTCCTCCTCCTCCTCCTCCTCCTCATCAATACTTTCAATGCTCTCAACAGGGTAATTATTATCACTCAACAAATAATTATTATCAACATTATAATTGCTATGATCAAGCGTGTAATTATTATCATCATTCAAGCTGTAATTATTCCCGTCCAAATTAAAATTGTTATCATCCAGAGCAAAATTATTCTCCTCGTGCTCCAGCCCATTTTTTAAATCAATAACATTAGAGCCGTGATGACGAATGTGAACTTCCTTCCCAACAATTACATCATTAATCGCGTCGTCAATCGAAGGCAGTCTTTCGACCTCGCATTTTTTGGTATTCTCCCGGTTGAGCTTCTCTCCGCCCCAGAATTTCTCCAGGTACTCATAAAAGGGACAGGTCAGAGCCTCGATGCTGCCCGCTTCCAGAGACTCGCGGCTCTTTATGTAGGCCTTCTTGAGATTCGTCAGAGCTACTTTGACCTGGTTGGCCGACCTTTTGATCCCCGAGACCTCCAGCGCGTTGCTTATCAGCTTGAGCGCGGAGTTTGAAAACCCCTTCAAGGACAGGTCGTTGGAGAGACACATATCATCGATTATCGTGAGCATTGTTTGGATCTCCTGGTCGATCCAAATGTTTGTGTTGTTTGTAACTGCATTTATACTGAGCGGCTCCTCGAATGGCTCCACGTGGTGTGGTTCTTGCTTGACGAACATCGTGTCCTCGCCCGCGTAAATTTTGTCCAGCAAACTGTAGTAAGGACACTCCTTCATAGCGCGCGGCGTGCAATTTTTTTTCTTGCATTTCTGGTAGCTCAGACGCAGCGAGCGGAGTTTCAGCCTTATCTGGACCGCGGTCCGCTCGAATCCTTTGCTCAGCAGCGGTTTTACCAGTGCGTGACTCAGCTGGCCACTCGTGCTTGACTTTTCCAACAGATTGTTTTTTATAATAATATTTAGCAACGCTTCTGTTTCTGTTTTAGTCCACACTGGCCCGCGGTATCTCATTGTGATTATTATTATTATAACGATTGTTTTTTATCACTCTACTAAGTCACTTTATCAATGTTTATGATAATAATAACCTCAAAAGCCAATCTGCAACGGCAATTAATTTGACGTTAGTTTCTATACACTGTTTTTATTTATATATTTTTATTTATTTTTGTAAATATTAAGTGTACTTACCTGAGAAAAATTACTCTAGACGGATTATTTGCTTTATTTTATTATTATTTCAATGATAATTGCATTCAATAATAATAATTCGGACATTATTGTAGAAAACAAGTGATGGCGAACGTTAGAATGCGTGAGTGTCGATACGTATGTACTTGTGTCAGTAATAACGGTAAGTAAAGATGTCGCCAATGGTAACAAAAAAAATATTTTTTATTTATTCAGTTATTTAAATAATTATTGCATAAATTTATAATTATAAATCACTCTGACATTTTTTTTTATAATTTATTATTATTTTTTCTTGAAAAAAAATGTGTCATTTTTTTTTAATATTATTTTATTTATTTTTTGAGTAATTGTTTTGTTTACTTTATTGTTTGCCGTTATTTAATCGATTGTTTGTGAATTTTTTTTTTTTTTTCTTACCAACAATAAAATTACTAAATTACCGATAAGTAATTAAAAGAATCGATCGTAAGTATACTAAAGAGAATCTATTTACTTTCAAGCAGCGCTACCTTGTGTAATTATTTTGAAACTGCGCGCATGCCGGTTTATTAAATAAAAAGAATATGTTATATATTTTTTCGTAACCTAGATCGTGAAAAATACGTCTAAGCCGAGTGTGTATCTTTATCTAGTTTAAAAGGAGTAGAAAAATAAATCCTAGTTGATAATTATTGTGTTGATATTAATTTAAGTTGATAAATAATTAAATATATATTATTAATAAAATGGATACTGAAAATGAGCAAGAAACTGTTAATGAAGTGGATTATTACACTTTTTTAAATGTATCCAGAAATGTAAGCTGACAATAATTATTTATTGACCCTAAAATATTTGGACTACACGTGACTTTTTTCAGCTGACGTAATGAAAATTATTTATTACTTTTATTTATTTATTAATGTTAATTTTTTGGAGTATTATTATTGGTGTTGATTTATTTACGTTGTAAATCACTGATCGTGTCGCCAGAATATGCAAATAGATGACCTTGAATATTTGCAAATAATAGTAATGAATGTTTTGATTTATTTATAATTTTTTTGTTTATTAGGCAACTCCTGAAGAAATTCAGCAAGCGTACAGAAGACAAAGTAGACTTTACCATCCAGATAAACATGTGGATCCGATTTTGAAAAAAAAAGCCGAAGTTTTATTTAGTCGCACTAATAAAGCATATGAAGGTAATTTTATTTAATTAATATGAATTTTGTTTTTTGATTAAATAAGATGACGTTTAACAATTATTGTATTTTATTCAACAATTAAATTGCAAGTAAATAAATTCTTAAAAAACATTTCAATTTATTAAATTTTCTACGTGTGAAATTTTTCCTTTTAATTTTTTTGTAATAATGTTTTCAATAAAAAAATTTTTTTAATTAATTTTCTTGACCTAGTTTATTTTTAAAGAAAAATCTAACAATCTTTTTAATTTTTATTACAAATTATAATAAAAACAAATTTAGTAAAAAATTATACAAGTGCGAATTTTAAAAAATGATTTGCTTTTTTTAAATAATTGCTTAATTATAAAAATTCAAAGAATTGTCATTTGTCTGCTAATTTCAGTATATTTAAAAATATAAATAGTTTTTTGATATATATGTGTATGTTTTTATTTGAATATTCACTTGATTGAACTTTGATCAATTTAATTATTTTAATGATAAGATTTAGAAAAAAAAAGAAGATATAATTTTTTAATCAATTTAAAATTCTAGTTTTAAGTGATCCACACCAAAGAGCAATCTACGACTCTCTAGGGGTCCGCGGATTAGAAACCCAAGGATGGGAAATAGTTCAACGCACAAAAACACCCCAAGAAATTCGAGAAGAGTATGAGCGCATCGCTAAAGAACGGGAAGAAAGACGACTAGAGCAGCGGACAAACCCTAAGGGTAACGTTACTGTCTTTATAAACGCCACAGATATTTTTAATAAGTACGACGAAGACTATGAAATCAAGTAAGTTCATTCTGATTTAATACAAAGATATATCTTACACACATATCTATGTATACGTTTAACTAAAGAAGAAAAATAAATTTTTTTAACTATTTTCAGTGATGGAATATTGGGAGGCATCGAAGTCAGCGGTATGTCATTCCAACAGTCGATTGAAGCCCCCCTGACACTAAAAGACACTTTGACTCTCTACGGACAAGTGGATGCTGAAAACGGTACCGGGGTAGGATCGATAAATGTCGCTGCCAGAAGAACTCTGTCATCTAAAAGCTGGATGGAGTTTGACGTTGGAGCTGGAAATGGTCCTGTTGCGACTGTCAAATTTTATCGTTCACTTACACGTCGATTATTTTGTACCGGCGCGACTATCTTGCAATTCAAACAAGATGAAATAAGATCTGGATTAGTTGGATGTATGATTAATTTTAATCACTAGTATTTTAATTGATTTTCAATTTTTTATTGGTATTAAGTCTTTTGATACCCCGACAAATTATCCCCAAAATAAATATCGGCAGACAAAATATCCCCGAGGCTAAATATTACTGCCACAAAATATTTAAATATATAAATATTAATTTTTTTAAGATTAAGGTTTTAAAAGTTTAATGTTTATTAATTCAATTAAAATTATTAATTATTAATAATTCAAAATAAATACACACAAAATCACGCTTAAATAAATTATGAAATAATGTTCATAGCAGCTAATATTTTTTATTTAAAAAAATATCAAGTTTGTTCGATGTTAATCGTCTGATAAATAATCCTTGTGATATTTCGTTTATTGATATTTTGTCGGGGTATCAAGAATCATGGAACCATTTTATATAATTTTTTTTTAATATTATTTAAAGCTCTAGGACTGCAGTTGGATAAACAAAGCGTAGGATACTTAACATTTAAATGCGGAATTCAAAATTCAATGTCTACAATGTTTGTTCGTGACACACCAGAGTCTTACACCGCTTTTACTTTACAATTTGGATATTTAAATACGTTTGCCAGCATTAGTTATACTTATAAAATGGAAGAGAAAAAAATGAAGCTACGAGGAACGTTAAAGTATGTCCAGAAATTATTATTTTATTTTAATAATTTACTATAAATTTTTTAATAAATATTGATAATTAATTGAAATAGAGCTGGTACTCTCGGAGCTTACGTCGAATACGGTGCTGAGAAAAAAGTATCAAAACACAGCGCACTGTCGGCGTCAGTCCGAGTCGGAGTGCCCAGTGGAGTAACGTTGAGAATAAAATTAATCCGCGCCACGCAAACTTACGTATTCCCGATTCACCTTTGCGAGGAAGTGTTGCCCTCGCCGATATTTTACGCCACTGTGGCGCCGCTTATCACGTGGACTATTGTGAAGAAAATAATCGTCGAGCCGATGATGAAAGAGCAGAAAGACCGCGAGAAAGAAAAACAGAAGGAGTTGAACCGCGTTTGGACGCTGCAGAAGCAGAGAGAAGCCAAAGCCGCGGTGGAACTCATGATGGCCACCTTTAGCAGGATCAGGGCCGACGAAGAGGCTAAACACGGGCTAGTCATCACCAAGGCGCTTTACGGAAGGTTCGTTTTTTCCAACAGGCGCAATATTCCTCACGAAATTCTTGATGAGGCCAGGGATGATGTTATTGATGTCACTATTCCTTTGCAATGTCTGGTTGTTAACTCGCGCCTAGTTCTTCATGAAGCTTCCAAGGTTTTTATTTAATTAATTATTCATTTTTTTTAAGTTTGGTAATTAATTTTTAATACTAATTATTTTTTTAAAATTTCAGAGTGAATTACCTGGATTTTACGACCCATGTTTTGGAGAAGACAAACAATTACTATTACAATATTTATTTCACAAGCAAACTCATGAGTGTCTTGTTAAAGATAACGAGCCTCTAAGAATACCTCTACAATGTAAGTGTAATTAAAGTTAGTAATTTGATGGTTCAATGATTCTTGATCCCCAGACAAAATATCTTAAATAATTAAATTTTTCAATAAAACAATTTAAAACAATAAATTTGAAAAAAATTAATATTGGCTATTTTACAAATAAAACAAAATGAATTCCAAAAAATTATAATTAAAAGTTACCAAAAAATTAATTATCAATAATACTAAAAATCATAATAATTATTATATGAATTATATTGATTATTTAATCAATTATATAATATAATATAAATAGTTAATCAAATATATGTCTTAATTATTAAAAGAAATGATTTTTGCAACATTTTTCAAGAAACTAATCTGGAAAGAAGGACATAAGCTTTTTACCGTGTTGTGCCCTTTTATCATGGATTTTGTGTGATATTTAGTCTCGGGGATATTTTATCCGAGGATATTTTGTCGGGGGATCAAGAATCCTGATACCAATTTGATGGTTAAATAATTGATTAATTTATTTTTAGCTCACCGAGTAAATACTACTTGACGAAAAAAACGAATGTCAAGAGTAAAGCCAAGAGGATAATCTTGCATGCTCAATTTGTTTCCAGTACTCTCCTGATTTTCATTTTATATAATATATGATACATAATATTGTTTGTGTTCACTCAAATTTATTATAAAATTAATTGACAATTTTACCATTTTTTATTTCAATCAATCTGATCAATTACTGGATTAATTTTTCATTGTATTGATTCATTTTTTATCTCATGTCACTTGTATTGTTTAGTTGGAAGCGAGATTGTATTTTTCGAATGAAAATATCTAATAGTATATGGTATTAGATTGTATAGAACTTAATAAACACTTTAGTGATTAATTTTTAACTAGTTAAGTGTTCCAGCTAAACTTCCATGTTTAATATATTAGCAGAGCTTCAGGTAAAATGAAAAATTTATTATCAAATTTAATAGCACTTGTTAATTGTCAAAAATATGTGTTATATTTTTAGACATAAATTAGAGTCCTAATTAAGAATTTATAAATATATAAAATATAAAATAATATTGATAAATATATAATGTTTGATTTTTTAATTTATGACAAGCATATTAAAATATTTAAAGATGTTTAATTAATTTATTAACAAATTAGCTATTTGTATTAGTAATCGATGCTCATTACTTCAAGAGAATTTAATGGCAGTGTTTGATTTTTGAATAAAAATTTATCAAATACATTCAATTCAGCATCCTTAGCTTTTATTTGAGACACTGGCGTCCAAGATTGATCATGTTCTAGTCTGTAAGAACCTTTATAGACTTGCAATGGTGCTCCGTCGCCCCATTCCTGAAATAAAATTGAAATAAGTAAATAATTACAATACACTGAGAAAAAAAAAATACTTTTATTCAATTAACAAGTTTTTGTTTCAAGAAATTCGATGACGATCAAATATTCTATTATTATTAATTATTAATTTCTGAAGAGAAGAGCATCAATATTTATAATACTAAAGTTAGCCGACATTTTTAGTTTTTTGATTTTTTTCAATAATTAAATTAGAGCAAAAAAATATTTTTAAAAAATTGCACTTACAGTTTTTCAAGTTTTTTTACAAATGAAAATTTTTTTTTATTATTTTGTAATCATTTTTTCAATGAAAAAAAAATTCTTAAAATTTTCAGATGTCGGCACTTAATTTTCATTCAATATTTATCTTTGAATAATATATAAACAAGAGAATAACTTTATTTAAATTAAGTAAAAATTATTTCAATCAATTTTTTCAAGAACATTAATTCTTGTTTCAAGAAAATTTTCTTAATAAAAGTATTTTTTTTTCTCAGTGTATAATTAATAATTAAAATAAAAATAAATTTATTAGACCTCAGGACTCAGCATTGAAAAATAAAATTGTCCGGATGGTTTTTCGTACAAGTGATAAATATTTCCTGGGTGCTTTACAAAATTACAGGCAGCGTGGTGTAACATGTCATTTTCTTTAGCTTCAATTAATACTTTCTGAGCTTGATTTTTTAAAAATCTCATTTGTTCAGCAATTACATGTAATTTATTTTTCGCATTTGCTTTCACGAAATTGTCTGCCTAAATTAAAAAAACAAAATAATTAATTAATAATTCTTAAGATTATTTTTGTTACAATTACTTTCTCAATTTCCATTGCCAGTGCAATTAAATCTTGCGGTGATGATTTAGTCGCTGCATATCTGTTGACTAAATTTACTCCCGTTGAAGATTCAACGAGCATCACTGTTACAAATAAATTGTTTAAATAATTATCACATAAATATAAACATTAAATAACAATACTTACCTTTATTAGGTGTGTGATAAGAATCACTCACTTCCATATTATTTATTCTCTTCATTGTTAACTAATTATTTTGATCTTAAATGAAGCACTTAACTACGTGATAATTATTATTGTATATTGCACAATTAGTATCAAGTAAACATACAACACATGTGATAAAATCTTAAAGATTTATTTTTATTTAAGCACGCGTTTCGTCATAATCATCAACAAGAATTAGTAAATACTCCAGATAGCTTCAGAGTTTTACTCGGACTCACTTCGGAAAGTACTTACAGCGTAATCAACAAAATGGCTGCCGTTATGGCGCGAACGGCAATTTACTTATTTTTGACAGAAAATATTATTTTTAATTATTTAAAAATTAATCAAGTTATAAAACAATTAATATTTATTATATTAATAAAAAAAAACATTAATTATTCACTCACCCTTCTATGAAATGTCTAAAAGGCTTCCTTGCACTTAATTAGTATTTTCTGTAAAATAAAAATTTATCAATTTTATTTATTTTAGTAATTTATAATATTTTTAATTAAAAAAAAAATAATTAGTGGAAATTTATGACATTCAATTTATGACACTGAAGTTAGAAACAATACTAAAGTTAGCCGACGTTTTTAATTTTTTTTTCATTTATATATTAAATAAGAACTAAAAAATATTTTTAAAAAATTGCACTGATAGTTTTTCAAGTTTTTTACAAGTGAAATTTTTTATTTTCTTTTTTTTGTAACAATTTTTTCAATAAAAAAATTTATAAAAATTTTTAGATGTCGGCTAACTTAATTTTCATAAGTTAGAAGACGTATAAAATTTTTTGATTTTTTTTATTAATTAAATTACAACTAAAAAGATATTTCTAAAAAATTGCACTTATAGTTTTTCAAGTTTTTTACATGTGACAATTTTTTTTAAATTATTTAATTGAAATAAATTTTTTCGAAAAAATTGCATTTTTTATTTTTCTAAATTTTTCCATGTCAATTTTTTTTTCTACTTTTTTTTTTGCCATAATTTATTTGTTAAAAAAATTCTTAAAATTATCAAATATCTGCTAAATTAATTTTCATTGCAAATTTATTAAAATATTTTTATTATTGTTATTGATTTGTAAAAAAAATTCTTAAAATTGACAGGTGTCCGCTGATTTCAGCATCTTATTTTTAATAATTAATAAAACTCAATTAACTTTAATACTTACCATAGAAAAAACAGCTGGGTTATAAAACTGATGCGCAGGAGAGCAGGATCAGGCTTTTTTATAAATTTAAAACACATTTAACTTAATTAAACAATTATCACACTATTTAATCACTTGAAAAACTTTAAAAGTCACAATAAATAATTTATTTACATCAATTACACTATTTTATTTATAAAAAACTTACATTTTCTCGCGACTTACTTCCAGAACATCCAGCAGAGCGGTTAAAATCAAACTGCCAACTGATTGGCTGAATTCTGATTGGTTAAATTCAAACTCGCCGAACTGTTCCGAAAATAACCGAGCGAAAAACGCTAAATTGACGACGGGTTATAAAACGACATATATATATATAATTCAAACACGAATAAGAGCTTTTGTGTTGATAAAGCCGTCTGTAATAAAATTTAGTAAAATATATTTATAGAAATGTGGTGAAAAATTTTATTTTGTAAATTTATTAAAATAATGTAACATAGCTTCTTCAATTTAGCTCTAAAATTTTTTATTTATTTATAATTTTTAATTAACTATTGAGTTTTATCAAGTTATCAGATAAATTTAACTAGTTGCTATTAAACCTGTGATAGGGTTAACCTCGACAATAACCTGGAGTAGAATAATAGTTTAAATAATTAAAATATGGAAAGTGATAATTTATTAGCAAGCATAGATGAGGTCGAGAATACAATTAACAGATTCTATGCTGGAGGAGCACCACATCTTCACAATGTCCTTCTGCATTTTCAAGCATCTCCACAGGCTTGGAACCTCGTCTGGGCTTTGTTGGATCCTTCGAGGGTACTTATTAATTTTAATAACTATTTATTTATTTTTTTTATTAATTTTTGTAATTTTTTCAGTCATGGAGCGCTCAATTTTTTGCGGCTACCACTTTGCAAACCAAGATATTGAAGCAATGGGATGAAATACCGGCTACAGATTACCCGTTTTTAAAAAATGAACTCCTTAGAAGAATAGTATCTCCAAGAACACCAAAGGTTACTGTCGCTAAATTATTTGAAGCTGTAAGTAATCATTATTTTATTTAATAAAAAAATTTTTAATTATTGACAACAATAATTTATGAGAATTAATTTAGCAGATATTTGATAATTTTAAAAATTGTTGGGAAAAATGAATTATGGCAAAAAAAAATTAGAAAAAAAATTGACATGTAGAAATTTTTAAAAATTAAAAAAGTAATTTTTTGGAACAAAGTTTTTTGTTAAAGAAAATTACAAAATTGTCAAGTAACAGCTAAATTTAATATCATGAATAATTTTTAGAATTTCTTATTTAAATTTCAAGTTCTTAGAATTATTTTATTCAGTATTTATCTTTTGTTTGCTTCGTCATATTTATAATTTAATCCATTAGTAATTCTTTTAAATTTAGGATTAAATTACTCCGACTTATTTTCTATTTATAATATCAAAGTAATCTATATTATTAAGAGAATAAGAAAAATTATTGACATTTTTAAAGATATAAGCTCACCTCAACATTACACTCATCGAGACCTTTCATTTAAGTACCCATATCAACTTTTCATATATTTTATATATTTATATATTCCTCAAATACCATATACATAAAATATATAAAAAATGCCATGTGGGTACTCAAATGAAAGGTCTCGATGAGTGTAACATCGAAATGAGTTTATATCTTAAAAAACGTCAATAATTAAGAAATGACATTGTATCTCGTGAATTATTGACATTTTTAAAGATATAAGCTCACCTCAACATTACACTCATCGAGACCTTTCATTTGAGTACCCACATCAATTTTTCATATATTTTATATATTTATATATTCCTCAAATACCATATATACAAAATATATAAAAAATGCCATGTGGGTACTCAAATGAAAGGTCTCGATGAGTGTAACATCGAAATGAGTTTATATCTTAAAAAACGTCAATAATTAAGAAATGACATTGTATCTCGTGAATTATTGACATTTTTAAAGATATAAGCCCATCCCGCCATTACACTCATCGAGACCTTTCATTTGAGTACCCACATCAATTTTTCATATATTTTATATATTTATATATTCCTCAAATACCATATACATAAAATATATAAAAAATGCCATGTGGGTACTCAAATGAAAGGTCTCGATGAGTGTAACATCGAAATGAGTTTATATCTTAAAAAACGTCAATAATTAAGAAATGACATTGTATCTCGTGAATTATTGACATTTTTAAAGATATAAGCCCATCCCGCCATTACACTCACCGAGACCTTTCATTTGAGTACCCACATCAATTTTTCATATATTTTATATATTTATATATTCCTCAAATACCATATATACAAAATATATAAAAAATGCCATGTGGGTACTCAAATGAAAGGTCTCGATGAGTGTAACATCGAAATGAGTTTATATCTTAAAAAACGTCAATAATTAAGAAATGACATTGTATCTCGTGAATTATTGACATTTTTAAAGATATAAGCCCATCCCGCCATTACACTCATCGAGACCTTTCATTTGAGTACCCACATCAATTTTTCATATATTTTATATATTTATATATTCCTCAAATACCATATATATAAAATATATAAAAAATGCCATGTGGGTACTCAAATGAAAGGTCTCGATGAGTGTAACATCGAAATGAGTTTATATCTTAAAAAACGTCAATAATTAAGAAATGACATTGTATCTTGTGAACTATTGACATTTTTAAAGATATAAGACATTTTTAAAGATATAAGCTCATCCCGATGTTGCACTCATCGAGACCTTTCATTTGAGTACCCACACCAATTTTTCATATATTTTATATATTTATATATATTATATATATTATATATATATATATGTATATATGAAAAATATATCAAAAATGCATGTGGGTACTCAAATGAAAGCTCTTGATGAGTGTAATACCGGGATGAGCTTATATCTTTAAAAACGTCAATATTTAACAAAGTACAGTGCAATTTAATAAAGTCATTCTTTAATAAAGCAAAATTTGATATATTTATAGTTCACAAGTTTCGGCAGTCACATAGTGACTGCAAGGTTGCTCGTAAAATTTATTTAAATTAATTATTACAGCTAGCGGCATTTCTGTCAAATTACTACGGTACAGATGACAGAACTGAGAACGGCGAAAATAAAGAATTAATGGATGATTTATTAGGAATGTTACCGTACAATAATCCTGAAACACTAGAGATCTTACTCGGAGTATTTCTAGCTCTTTTACTAGACGTAAGTAAACAAACTTAAATTACTCTCATTAGATTATTCCCACGACAATTAACAAAAATAAATTAAAGGTTGAAAAAAGAAAAGGAACCAAACGTACAAAACTCCGTCAACAATTAGGCCTAAACGAGAACCCAAGCGAGAACTGGAGCAAATCAACCTGGCTACTAAAGCAAGTATTCACCACCTACGCAGAGACAATATCCGACGAGAACAATTTTTTCTTCATGGCTCTAGAGTGTGCGTTGCTCTGGATAAAAATGTACCCTCCACTAGACTTAATAAACCAATTATTCGAGCACTTTTTAATAGCAGCAGCGCACTACGTCCCTAAAAACGACGACTTGGACGACGAGAGCCGAGGCTGGGACGTGTCCCGAGAAATCCTGTCTACCGCAATGAGCCAAGAAGGTCTCCTAAAAAGACCGGCTTTATTCTGGGAGTGGACCCGAGCCCTAGTGACTCTAGCCCAGCAAAACGGGAACGTCAGCTTCGCTTCAATCCTCACAGGCCTCGGCGAGACGAACACCCGAACACTTCTCCTAGCGTTGGTCCAGGAGACTGATGAATCCAAGCGCTGGACAGTGGAGACATTAATAAACCTGCTGATCAGGTGCTCGGAGTACCCCGGGCGTTACGCTACTCAAGAGCGTTACAGCAGCATTCCCTTAGGCTTCTGGTTCTCGCTCCAAGATCACATATCTATGTTAGACACTCCTCTGGACGTTCAAGTGCGCCACGCATTGAAGCCCATTTATGTGAGGCTAGTTCATGTTCAGCTTCAAAAAATGACCTTGCCATTGTCTCCAGAAGAAGCTGGAACCGCCGAGGAGCGAGAAGTATTCCGGTGTTACCGCCAAGACATCGCCGATAATATGACTTATTGTTTCAATATTATTGGCCAGGAATTGCTGGTGATTTTAGGCCAGCGGCTCAGTCCACCGTTGATTGATACCTTGAAGTGGGTCGACGTTGAAGCAACGCTCTATTCTTTTCAAGCTTTGTCAGACTGCGTGGAGACAAACGACCTGGAATGTGTCCCAGCTTTAATGAATTTAATCATCACCGGGATTTCTTACGACAAATATCCCGATGAAGTTTTAGCTTGTGCCTGTTCAACAATAGCAGCTTATGCTGAGTGGTTGGGAGAGAACCCAGACCCGTGGCTCGAAAGGTCGCTCCAACTAATAACTTACAGCTTAACTCAAAGCCCGATAGTGCTCGCACGAGCGACGATGGCCCTCAAGGACATCACGCGCGAGTGTCAGGAGAATTTAGCTACTTTAGCACCCTCCATTCTTGATACAATAAGCAAGACTTTGATGGTCCTGCCGACTGGAAGCAACGAGGGGTTGAGACTAATGTATGCTGCGGGTAAATTAATAAACGCTTTGAGGACTACTGAGGAACAGCTGCAGTACCTAGATGCGACTCTTGGGCAGTGTGTTTTAAAACTCCGCGAGCTCTTGCAGAATCCTGTTCTAGAATTTAAAGAAAATGTTACAACGCAGCTCAGGATGGCGACTATGTTCTTGTCTACGCTGGAAGGAGCTATGGGAAAGTCGGTACTTGATGGACTGATGCCGACTTTTAATCAGATTGTCGCGCATCCGGAGTTGAGTCAAAATGATGTGGTCTTGGATGCTATGTACAATTGCGCGCAAAGGGCCTTGCAGTGTCTCTTGCATCCGGAGAAAGATTCCAAGTCTTTGTTGAAGTTGCTGGTTGATGCTTATAAAATTAGACCTCATCCAGCGGCGTTGCAGTTGCTCAGGCAAGTTGTTCTGCTGTTTGGGACGGATTCTAATAATACTATGGGCCCGATTTTTGCGGAAATTGGAGGACATACTCTGAGTGGTTTGGATTCTTGCAGCTCTTCTGGAGGGAATTTGTCAGACTTTGGAGACTTGCTGGAAGCTTACTTGGGTTTGTTAGGACAAATTTGTAAAAAGACACCTAAATTAATGCTACAAGTTCCTGAATATATCAGCAATATGTTGAGATGTGGTAAAATATATTTATTTCTTAAATTAATTACACGGAAAGAATAAGATACTGGATATCATCCCAGATTTTACTCAGTGACTAGAATTCAAATTTGCGCGCGCAAGCGCGCGCCTGACTGTAGCATTTGCATATATTTTCATGCTTATGATATATTCGACCAATCACGTTACGAATAGTTTGATGCCACATACATTTCATCTCAATTTTATTATGAGATATCTGTAGTGAAAAAAAATTTCAGATAGTAGTTAAAAATATTTTCATCAATAATTTCGTGAAATTTTTATATTTAGATTTTTTTTTACTTATAAATTTTTTTATTATAATCTGGATTATACTCATTATAATCTGGATTATACTCATTATAATCTGGATTATACTCATTATTATCTGGATTATATTAGCTACTGTCTGCAATTTTTTTTTCATTCAGTATAATCTAAGATGATATCCAGTGTCATCTTGTTCTTTTTGTGTAGGATTAATGTTTGGTATTATAATAATGTTAATTTTTTTTTTTTATAGGAATAGTTTCTCTAGGTCTTCCAGAAACAGCAGTGATAAAAGCTGCTGCTACTTTCTTGATACACGCAATAGCACAAAGTCAAATTTCATCGTATGTTGAAAATGTTGGAGCTGAGCTTGTTGCCATGATAATGGATTGTATTGGTAAGCTTTTATGAAAATTAATTTACCAGATATTTAATTATTTTAAAGGTTTTTTTTTAACAAATAAATTACTGCAAAAAAATTGATATGTACAAATTTAAAAAAAAATAAAAATGCAATTTTTTAAAAATAATTTTTTTGTTAAAAAAAATTAAAAAATGGTCAAGTATCTGCTAATTTTACTGTCATATTTTTATAAAAAATGTTTCCAAAAATTTTAATGTTATTAAAGTTTATTTTTGATTTTTTTTTAATTTATTAAATTAGAACTAAAAAATATTTTTAAAAAATTGCACTTATAGTTTTTCAAATTTTTTATAAGTGAAATTTTTTTTTTATTAATTTTTTCAATGAAAAAAAAGTTATAATAGTTTTTAGATGTCGGTTAACTTAATTTTCATAAATTTTGAGTAAAAAATGTTGTTTTTTTTTTCAGGAGGTAAAGTGGCGCGCAGCAATCTTGAGCATCATTCTCAAGTACTGCACGCATTAAATAATTATTTCAAAAAAAATATCGGTGCTTGGATACGTTCCGCATTAGAGGAAGGAGTTTTATCATCCCTCACACCAAGCCAAAAAGAAACTCTTACTCGCAGTATTTTAGCAGAGCGCAATAAAGGCCGGCTGAGTGAAATGTTACAAAAATTTAGTTTAGAATATTCAAAGCCCGTCGTCGGGCTTTAGTTTTTATTTAAAACACAAATGGTTTAATCGAATTTTTTTATCGAATTTTGTAATTACATTTTTTTTTATTTAGTTTTAATCAGCGACGGCTGTGTAAGATTTAAAACATTACTTATTTAGAGAATTTTAAACATGTGATTTATTGTTCATTGTAAATGATTTTTTTTATACATATTGTGAAATTATTTTCCATTGAAAATATGCCATATTAATTAATTAATTCATTATAAATTTTATTTATAGAGTAATGTAAAAAACTATTCTTGTATGATCACAATAAATCTTTAAATATTAAGGTAGTTGTGAAAAATATCGTTTTTGTTATTATTTAAGTCAAAATTAACGCTAGTGATTATTATTTTAAATGATTATTTTTTATATTTATTGAAAAAAAAATCAAGTAATTACTGTATAAAACTATAGAAATATGATCACAATTATCGATCACGTTAAAAATGACAAAGTTATTATAGACACAATGATTAATATGTTTATTATAATATCAATAGTAATTAATTACAGTAGAAAAAAAAAATATATTAAATAAAAAATGAAGCTGGGAATATATCACATACATTTTTGACAGAATTCTATCAGCTTCATAGTTGATTGTATTTAATACCAATCAAAACGTTTGCTACAAGTTCATTTTTAACAATTACAGTACAATTGATGATAAAAAAAATATATAATCATCAAAGTGAACCACGAAAAAAAAAAACAACTTAAATAAGATAAAAGACCCAATTATTGACACTGGCCCAATTATTGGACCCTTGCAATTTTATTCTAATTAAAAAAATAATTCAAAAAATCAATTATCTTAAAATTTATATAATTAAAAAATTACAGTTATTATTTTATTAAATTTAAGTTATTTTTTTTAACTAAAATAAAATTGTAAGTGTCAATAATGGTAATGGAAAAAATATACCCTAAAATTTTTAAGTTATAAAAAATTCATATTATTTCATTAAAATTATTATAAAATAAAAATTTTAATAATATTACTCCTATTCTGGGAATGATCGCTCCATTTTTTGTTAAAAAAAAAAAAAAAATATATTATTATTTTATAGATATTTTCTGAAGTAAGTCATTAAATTTTCAGTCTTGGCTGTCCAGTCTAACATAAAAATTTTTTTCTCTAATTTTTCGTAATATTGTTAGCCTGTATTTCCCTCCAGGCAAATTTGTCATTAAAGATAAATTTGCGTGAAAATTTTTTTCAGTCAAATTTATCTTTAGTGACAAATTTAGATATAAATTAATAAAAGGATAAATTGTTTATGCCTGGAGGGAAATTCAGGCTAACAATATTACGAAAAAGGGAAAAAAATTGTATTAAACTGGATAGCCAATAAACTGAAAATTTAATGACTTGCATCAGAAAATATCTATAAAGTAATATAAACCAGTCTTTAAAAAAAAAATAAATATAATTTTTATTTTATAATAATTTTAATGAAATATGAATTTTTCATAACTCAAAAATTTTTTCCGAGATTCTCAATAATTAAATCTTTTACCTTACATATGTATATATATATATATATATATATATATATATATATATATATATATATATATATATATATATATATATATATATATACATGTATATATATATATATATATATATATATATATATATATATATATATATATATATATATATATATATATATATATATATATATTTATTTATTTATATATTGATTAAGAAACAACGCGTACGTACTTGCTAAAAAATATATTTGTACGCCGCAGTAACTGTACATTTTGTACACAATAGTTGTTACAAAATAGCTTTGTTTAAAAAGAACCATTTTAAACAAAAAAAATTAACTACCAAGTACGTATATGATTGAGTTTGTATATCAATTAAAAAAAAAAAAAAAAAAAAAAAAAAAAAACATTTCTGCATTAACTTATTGTGCATTACTTCCATTAGCCGGCGCAGGTGTGGGTGGAAAATTGGCAGCAATACGAGACTTTCTTTGCCGAGGAGGTTTGTGTGTTTTTTGTGCCTGAGAATTATCTCTGAACATCCCGAGTTGTTCGTTAGCAGCCTTGTTAATGGGTTTATTATCAACCTTGGGAGAATTATTGACAGTTTTAGTCTTGGCGGTCTTAGGCGCCAAGTCTTTGCTGTCCTCCGGGGTTTCTTTAGCCTTCCGCTGCTTGTTCTTCTTCTGTGCTTGCAGAGGAACGAACGGAGTGCTCTGTTTAATCACCTCGGGCTTATCCGTTAAGTTGAGCCCGGGCTTGGGGTGGTTCTGCGGAGCTGGTCCGGGTCCCGAAGAAGTCTGGTGAATCGGACGAACTTGAGGGTTCAGGTGCATCGAGGGCATCGGCGGCATTGGAGCCATCTGCGTGAAAGGAGCTGGAGTCTGCGGTGGCATCTGGTTCCAGCTGGTGGGAGGTCTTATGGGCGGCTTCCTCGGGTCTGGGAACGAGCGCGGCGACATCATGGACTGTAAGTTGATGTTCGAAGGCGGCTGGATGTTCATCGGGATGTTCATCGGCATGTTCTGGGGCATGTTAGGCGGAGTGTTGGTCCACGCGTTCGGAGGACGCAAGTCGAAGAAGTGCTGAGGCTTCATTCCTTTGTCCAGGTTCAACTCTTTGTACACTTTCATGGACACATTCTCAGCTGCGAGCTTTGGATCGGAGCACAAGTCGCCCCAGACACTCTGCATGTTCGGGAGCACGATCTGAGCTTTTACTAGATTTTTTTCAGTGTGATAAAAGTACCGCGGCGTTCCAAGTCTCATTACTTGAAAGTGGTTCAGTAATAGTGTGCTGTAAGACACTGTCTCCTTGCGATTGTTCGCTTGCCTCGCGTGCTGGAAAAATAGTCATCTATTAGCCGAATATTTTTATGAATCGCGTTACTAAAGTCAAAAAGGCCTATCTCAAAATTTTCTGAATTTAAGAAAAAAAAATTTTTAAAGTCAAAAAGGCAGTGATCGGCGAAAATTGTATTTTCATCACTCATTTTTTTTTCTGCAATAAATCTAATTAAATTAATGTATTGTAATCCGAGGACCAAGGATCATGAAATAAGTTAATACTAAATTTTTATCTTACGCAACGTTTCGGAGTTTATTACTCCTTCTTCAGGAGTTTGTGGAAACATACAAAATTTATACAATTAATTATTTATTACAGAACAACACCTCAAATCTCTTAACAAATTTAATATCACATACCATAAAAGATTTATGTATTAACCCCGTCAACAAACAATAAATGCTGCTCTGTTGTTTCCATCGTAGTCTACAAATTCTAGTCAATACACGAGTTCTCTCAATTTTTACAAAAATATTTACTTTTTTAAAAAATATTTTTAAAAATATTATCAAAAATGTTTTGTTTGTTGAAGGGGTTAATACATAAATCGTTTATGGTATGTGATATTAAATTTGTTACGAGATTTGAGATGTTGTTCTGTAATAAATAATTAATTGTATAAATTTTGTATGTTTCCTGAAGAAGGAGTAATAAACTCCGAAACGTTGCGTAAAATAAAAATCTAGTATTAACTTATTTCATGATCCTTGGTCCTCGGATAAAAATACATTAATTTAATTCAATGTCAGGATCGGAATAATCACTTATAATAAATCTAATAATTAGCTAGTCTTTTAATTAGTAATTAAAATATGAGAATTACTACCTATTGGAATAATTAGTAATTCAAATTATATAATTAGTATTTAAAATTATTCAATTACTAATTGTTCAAATAATTAATAATTTTAGCGACTTGATTATTATTTGTCCGAATAATAACTCGATAAACTATTCAAATTACTCATTATTGAAATAATTAGTAATTAAACGCTAGTCTAATTACTGATTATTGAAATATTTATTAGTGTGACAAATAGAAATGTTAATTTTATAAATAAAGAAAAATTAGAAATCTAAATTTTTTTTTTTCCCGATCACTGCAAAAGAGTATATTTGAAAAAATAGTCAAAGTAGCTTCCAAGGACCTTAAAACGTCGAGATCTAACGAAAAATTGATTTTTGGAAGTTAGATTGAAAACATTAACACATCCCAATTTTTAAAAATTAAAAATTTTTTTGTATTTTGTGAAAATTCACTGAAAAAAATTAAAATAAAATTTTTAACTTCTTCTAACATAAGTTGACAATTTGAAAAAATTCGGCTGTGATAATATTTTAAGTTCAATTTTCAAAAATGATTTTCTCATTAGATCTCGACGTTGATAGTTTTTACACGCTACTTTGACTATTTTTTTCATATATGCTTTTTTAGCTTGAAAAATTTTTTTTCTTTAAGTCAAAAAGGTTTAGTCAAAAAAGAAAATTTTTTTGCGTTTTTCAACGATATTTTTATACATTCTCTAGTTGATTAAAAAAAAAAATTTTTTTTCATACGCTCTTTTGACTTTAGCAATGTGAAATAAATTACTGACAATTAATAAATGATGAAAAAGCATGCGACGATTAATCTAATTAATATTCATGCAATTAAATTATTATTATAAATATGTAAATAATTTTTTACTGAACCATTAACCCAGTAATAAAACATACATCGAACATTTGTTGTACCAGTGGTGGTGCTGACGGCGGTACTAGCGGCGTCGGCGGAAATATAAAGGGTTTTATGTTGGTATTTACTGCCGCTGGTGCTGACGACGGTGTCGAGGCACTAGGCTTGTCGTCGGATATTTTCAGGACTGCTTTCAGAAAAGCACTCGGGTCTTGAGGCTGTTGTGTAATAATAATAATACTGTTAGTTTGGTTATCGTTACTTTACTTTTTAATCATTGATCACCATGCTAATGCTTATTTAATAAATAATTAGCAAAGTTAAAACATCTGAAACCAGATTTGTTTCCCAGACAATACTAGACAACGACAAGTCGGGATAATTTTAAATACTTTACCGAGTTATTTACTGGCGCCGGTGGCACTTGAGGTCGCACCATCGAGAAATTCATTGGCTTTTGGACGTTGGCTCCGCTCGCAATCTAAAATATTAAGCAAATTAGCTAATAAAATTGCTATATAACATTATTAAAGAGAGTATTTTGGTCTAGAAATTTGAAAAAATTGATTTTTTTTCATGTTTTCAAAGATTAACCCTTTAAAAATATGTCTTTAAAATAATTTTAGAAAATTCAAATTATTTTTGGAGAAATAGCGAAGTTTTAAACGCTTTTTTCTTGAAACTGTCTTTTTAAAAACAATACCCACGATTTCTCAAGTTCTACTGAAGCAAATTACTTGAAATTTTGTGAAACTAATACCTAATATTTGTATAATAAAAATAAGGAGAATTGTAATTGTAATGTGTAAGGAAAAAGTGTATAATGTCGATTTTTACTTAAAAATAATTATTTAATATTTAATATTTAGTATTTAATTTAATAAATAAATTTAAAGATATTTTGAATATCAAAGCTTTGTAAAACACATGAATGTGATACGAATAAAACTCATATCTATCTACTTGAAATTTTTTGTAAGTCTTCTTTTTAGACTTCTTTATCGCATTAACTGTCCTCATTCCCAAATTGCAATATTTAATATTTTTAAAAAATTGGGAAAACTCAAACAAAGTGGTACAAAAATTAATTTTTTTTTAGGCAGTTTTTTTGTGAAAAAAAATTTTTTTTCAACTTTTTTTTTTTTAGTTAGTACCATTAGAGGCATTATTTTAAATTAATAATCTTTTTTTTCCTAGATTTTTTAAGAGGGTATGATGGTCACGTGCCAATTTTTTGAAACCCCCCACTTTATTAACTAACTTTTTGAATTTTTTTATTTTTTTTTCTGTATTCGTGAAATATTAATAAATATCTTATAAAAAAATGAATAATAAAAATATTGCCTTTTTTTACGTCACTTAAAAATTTACCTTAAATTCAAGTTTCTAGCCCAAAATACTCCCTCAAAATAAAAAAATAAAAATTACCGTAGATTTTTGCAGTTCATTCCACAGCATTTGAAATTCAGTAGCTTTTTCATTAGAATTATTAGCCTGGGTATTAGCAGGAGCCGCTTTAACTTGATTACTTGTAGGCACTGTAGGTTTTTGAGTCTGCAGACTAGAATTACGAGCAGCAGGTAGATTAACTTTACCATTCCCACCAGTATTACTATTATTACTACTATTCTTAGCAGGTGAATTAGCCGAGTTCAAAGGTTCATTTTTCTTCATAACCCGTATTTGTTGCTGCGATTGCGCCTGAGCCTGTGCTTCCTTCTTACAAAAAACTGGCAAGAAGTTATCATGTTTATTAAACGACGCAAAAGCACTAGACTTAGCATTGCTATTGCTATTACTGTTACTGTTACTACCCGTATCACCCCTGGGCTGTTTCTTGCGAGCCATTTTTTCCGTCACCATTCCAAGCCCAGTAATATCCTGCTCAGCACGAATTCCATGACTGATATTAATGAATTCAGCAGTCAGTAACTTGTACCTTCGACAAGTAGCTCCTCCAGTGAAAGAAATGTTTCCAATAAAGGGTTTATCAAACAAAACATCGTAAGTTTTTTCATCTTCAATTCCTTGAATCCCCACGATGGTGCCCTTGTACCCAAGCGGCACAGCGGAGTCATTTTTCACCGCAATAATTCTATCAAACATCCTGTGCTTAGCTGAAGGGTCCGGCGGGATGTTACCATTATTCAACTCCGGCTTGAAAAGCAAGTGAGGCTTAACTTGCATCAGCACAGTCTTAGAAGTACTTCCCTCTTCTTCAACATACTTATCAATCTGTTGCTGTAATTTTACTACAATCTCCGGATCAAGACCTTCTTCGTCGCAATTTCTAGAATTGACACTCCTGAAAGGTTGCTCCTTGAGCCACTTAACGACCTCCGAAAGTTCATCACAGTTATTAAAGACCTCATCTTCATTGTACATGTCATTACTAGCATTTCCCGCAAGGTACTCAAACAACAGCGGATATTTCTCCATGTAGCTGCGAATGAGCCCAATAGACTTCGAACTGTACAGCCACTGGCCCTCAACCTTCTTAGTATACCCCGGCAGCTCCTCGTTCTTCTTATTGAACTTCAAATTCAGCCCGATATTCTGCTGCTTGCGCTCAGGCGTCGACTGTTCAGCGGTGCGCTCAGGCAGGACAAAAATAGACCCGGTGATGCGGCTCAGCAGGTGACTGCTGATGCCCAGCCGCTGGGCAGCAATGCTCCCATACATATACTGCATCCTCAATTGACTCTGTTCTTCCCTGAGCTCCCTGAAGTCCGGCTCGGGAGAGAATTTCATAGCTACCTTCACACGACCGGTCTTAGTATTAATCCCCGGGGGAATAACGTCACCCATCGCTCCATAATGCGGATGCCCAAGCATGAAACATATGCTCTTAGGAACGTAAATATCGCTGATGTTCTTATGAGTGATAAAGCCTTCCTGCTCGACTTCAATATCACGTACGATTGTCTGATAAGCGTAGCAAAACGGGTGGCTCGACCATTCTTTCTCCAACGAAAGCCTGCCTTGATTAGATAAAATGTATCTCCGACCGGAGATAGGACACGCGTGGATCAGCATGCTTGTCTGCCCAATATCAATTCCGAATCTTGATTTGTAAGACAGCGCGACGCTTTTTGACTCAGAACTCCACTGGCTCTTAGAAGAGTCTTTAAAAAACTCCCGGTTTAAATTATCCATTCCGTAGGGACGGTTCATGTTTATTAAAGTAAACTTGCTGTCTTTAGTAGACACTCCAATGACAAAAGCCTCTACCAAGTGTGGCCATTTAATGTAAACAGTCTTGCCTAATATTTCACTGGAGATTTTCTCTATTGTTGGAGACTCTTTAGGAGATATTAATATCATCATATTCTCTCCTCTAGAAGCTTGCTCGAATAC
Source organism: Cotesia glomerata (assembly GCF_020080835.1). Lineage (NCBI taxonomy): Eukaryota > Metazoa > Arthropoda > Insecta > Hymenoptera > Braconidae > Cotesia > Cotesia glomerata. The sequence goes on from NC_058160.1 coordinate 30,013,351, forward strand.
TTTGACCTTGGCTTTTCCTAGGCAAACTGTGTGCGGGATGTGCTGCATCGTGGGGAAGCCAGAGTAGTAAACATGCAACTTGACATCTGGACACAGACCCTTGACTAATTTTTCACTTGGCACGATTAATTCTTTAGGATCCAGTAGCTCTATTTTTGCGTGGCTCTCAATCGTGGGAAAATAATCAGGAGCTCGAACAGAGCCTAAGTTATCTTGTGTGTATGTAATGATGTTCATCGGGCCGTGTTGATTACGCTGCACTTCTTCAGGAGTTAATAATTTTTCATAAGGACTCATTGCTTCGATTAATTTTTCCTCGTTGATAAACGGAATGAGGACTACAGCTTCCCACTCTTGCTTCTTTTCATTCAAATCGGTCCTGAATTCCAAGGGGTAGTAGTCGATTATTGGCGATCGTTCTTCTGTTAGCAAGCCTTGATAAGCTGGAGGCAACAGTTCTTTACTAGCTGCTGGAAGAACGGCTAGTAGTTGCTGAAAAGGCAAAAATGGGCTGCCTAAATCGAAGCTGAGCTTGAAATCTTTGAAGCCTTTTATATCGGAAATGTAAGGAGCGTAGTGATGAGGGTAGTACCAGGACCAGCTGCAGCAGCCGTCGTAGTAGTAGTGCAAGTTCCACTGGATCGCAGTGACATAAGCTTCAGCTTGAGAGCGCATTACTGAGGCGTCAACGGACTCGTACTCGAATTTGTTTATGTAGTAGTCACGTTTGTGCTGTAAGAACTCAAGATTGTACATCTCGTTGTCCGAATCAGTGTCAATTAATTCTTCTTCGTCAGAATGTCCGAGAAGTATCTCGTCAGTCGCTTGTATCAGCGCGCTCAAGTCTTTGTTCATTGGTGTCTTGATAGGAGAGTCCAACTGCTCGGGAGAGTCTTTGGACTTCCTGTAGCTTGTTCGTTCACTTTCGTTTGGCCGTCTTCCGGTTTTTCCCTCGAAGTACTTGAGGTCTGCTAGAGTTTCGGCGAACCGCTCGACGTCGATGTGCGACAGTTGGTCCATAAACTTCTCGAAGCGCTCCAGGTTCAATTTACCCGCCTCGTTTATGTAGCCGTCTAGGGTTGGTAGGATTTGTTTGTACGCGTGGTATAATACTGGTAACGCTCCATTGGCTATATGTAAATTAGGCAGGTGGGGAATGAAATCATTGCCGACCAAAAATCCCATCAGAATCCAGTCGTCTATTATTTTTTCAATGTCAAAGGGAAATTTTAACTCGGTTTTTAGGGATTCAAACTCGTGCTCCATGTACTCGCGGAGCAGAGAAATATGGAGCAGGCAAAACTTTGTTTTTTCGGGTATTATGCATTTTTGTACGTTTTTTCCGTATTTCACTTCTTCACGTAATACTGCAAAATGTGGCTCGTGGGTACAAAGACTCAACATTATTAAATCTGCGTCTAGTCCGTAAAGACAGTGACGTGTATTTGGATCGTGATCTGGTTGGGATTTAATGTATCTTATGTAATCCATTATTTTGTGCTCACCTTCACCTGGTACCTTGAAAAAATAAATTTTTGTTTTTAAAAATCGTGCTAAATTTAAGGTAATAGACCCAGTTATTGACACTGGCCTAGTTGTTTGACACAATTTTATTCTAATTAAAAAAATCAACTCTCAAAATTTATAATTCAAAAATTATATTTATTAATTTATTAGAGTTGATTTGTTTTTTTTTTTTAATTAATATGAAATTACAAGTGTCAATAACTGAGTCTTGTACCTTATACCTTTACCTAAAATTAATAAATCTATCAGCACAAAAAATGCTCTTTACCTAGCAATTAAATATTAAAATTTACGACCTAATGAAATGAAACTGTTAAATTGTTTTTCAACACTACATAAAAAACTTGGGACCTGGTTAAAATCTAATAATGTTTAGGCATATAAGGTAAAAGACCCAATTATTGACACTGACCTAGTTGATTGACATTTGCAATTTTATTCTAATTTAAAAAATAAAATCTTCTCAAAAAACCAATTAAAGTAGAAGAACCGGTTGCAATTTTATTTTAATTAAATAAAACAATTCGGCTCTAATAAGTTAATAAATATAATTTTTAAATTATAAATTTTGAGACAGTTAATTTTTTGAGATTTTATTTTTTTAATTAGAATAAAATTACAAGTGTCAATAACTGGGTCTTTTACCTTATCTTAAAATTTATAATTCAAAAATTATATTTATTAATTTATGAGTCGATTTGTTTTATTTAATTTAAATAAAATTGTCTATTTTTTCTATTACCATCATTGACACTTACAATTTTATTTTAATTAAAAAAAAAAAATTTAATTTAATAAAATAGTAACTGTAATTTTTTAATTATAAATTTTAAGATAATTGATTTTTTGAATTATTTTTTTAATTATAATAAAATTGCAAGTGGCAATAATTAGGCCAGTGTCAATAACTGGGTCTTTTACCTTAAATAATTGAAAAACCTAAATCATTAAAATTATTAAAAATTTGTAATAAAAATGTACTTATTACTTTGTACTTAAATAATCTATTATTATATATTAATATGATGTAATTATGTATTTTTTCTGGTTTTATGTACAGGTGTGTACCACCTCTATAGAATCACTACCAGAAGTAAAATGATAAATAAATAAAATAAAAGACAATCTTACAGTTAAGCTGTATATTAAAAAGAATTATTGTTATCTTGCTAATTTTATTTGACATGACTGCTAATAATATTTGAGCAATCAAGATAACCTTCAATTAAATAATTAAAACCATTAATATAATTATATTGATAAACATTTTAAATGAAAAAATTTTAATTAATTACCTCAGGACCGCTGAGAATAATTTTACACTTCTGCCACAATTTGTCGGTAGATATTTTGTAAGTAACAAAATACTTTAGCTGTTGGGTCAACTTGGCCATAAAAAGTGTACCAGGAGTGATACAATTGGAGTCGAAGCGCGATTCCTCAGGTATAGTTTCACCCTTGGCGCGAGCTCTTGCTTCAACGAGCTCGGCTTCCTTGGCCGCGCGAAAACGCCGTCCCCGCTGCTGGTTTATTTTAGCACGTGGCGCAACACCATCGACAGCCATAAAAAATAATTTCTGGGGTTTTATCGTACGGAACAGTACTTCAACATAGTGAAATATATTTTTGAATATCGTCTCCTCGGTGATGCGAAATTGCGCGTCAGCGTCGTTTGGATGTGAACAGCAGTGAATTATGCCGTTCATGTCCAAGTACAGATTATCGAACTCCGGAATCTGGGGAAGAAAAAATTTAGTTAATTTTTTTATGAGTAAAAATAAAAATTATTATTTGTGCATTGAGTCCAAGAATAATCAATAAGTTCTTTGCCTGTCATTACTTGAGATTAACAGTATGTTCATGAAAGATAATGAGATTTTTACCTGATATTCATTCAGCAATTCAATAATACAAGGGTATCTTTCACAAATAAATCTTGCAAACTTCGGCACACCCATTTTTATTTATTATTAATTACGTATTATTAATTTATATTTAATATAAAGATAATAATAATGTTAACTAATATATATTCATATACAAATTTATTATCAATGGTAAAATATTATCATTTGTATATAAAAATTCATAAAAACTATCTCGTATATAATCACACACAATATACGTATTTTTTAGTCTCATAACACAGATGTAATTGTACATAACCAGATTAATTGTCAATTGTTATATAATTTCTCTAGATGAAATAAATTTTGATAAATAAAATCTAACGTTCGTTTTTTAATTGCTGAAAGCCGCAACGGGGGCACTACTTTTCACTTTTCGATCTGAGAATATATAAATAAAATAAGAAATTTTTATTAATTACAAAGTAACTTAAATAACTACTAAAAAAATTTTTTATTACATTTTTTTAATGTAAAATTAATTAATTAATTAATTAAAAGAAATTATTTGCTTATTTTGCAGTTTACAATTGGGTACTAGCAATGGCGGCGGTGGTGGGGGGTGCGGACGACAGGGAGTGTCAGTATCGGCGCAGCAACGAACGAGGTAACACATGATTCCCACAGCGGCGATAATCTCTTAGTCTGATTTTGTATTTTATGACAAAATTTAGATTATTTTAGCGTTACTTATTGAAATATTCAATAAATAATATTTATTGACATAATTAATTGTGAAAATTTATAGAAAAATATGTTTATTTTAAAAAATAATGTTTTTTTTCAAATTTTGAATTGTCATTCAAGTGTCCGCCATTTTGTTTTCTCAAAACGGTTCTAATTCATGAAATTTAATTAAATAATTTTTTTAATAAATAAATTAGGAAAAAAATTAATGAAATTAAAGATAGTAGTCACTTAACTATTTTTTTATTTTTTTTCAACAAATTGATCTTTTCGAAAAAATCACTTTTAAAAAATTGCATTTTTTTATTTTTAAAATTTCTACATGTCAACTTTTTTTTCTACTTCTTTTTTGTCATAATTTATTTGTTTAATAGATTCTTAAAATTATTAAATATCTGCAAAATTAATTTTCATAAAAAATTCAAAATGCAATTTTTTAAAAATAATTGCACGGGACAAATTTGTTTGTTAAATAAAATTAAAAAATAGTCAAGTGACTTAACTTTATAATGTCATTTTTAATTTTAATAGTGTTCGAACAGTTTACAAGTTATAAAATTTCAGTCTTATTATATATTTTTTTTTTTTAATTTTGCGTTTAATTAAGTGAAAATTGTAATTATTTTTAAAGTGTAAGTGAGTGATAAGTTCCATGGGTTGAATGACAGCAGCCAAGAAAATTTAATCTTGATTCTCCAGCAGATAACGGTGGAAAAATAGCAGTTAAGTGATGTCGATAGCAGTTTAATTTAATAATATTAAAATTTGAAGAAATTTATAATTTTTTAATTTAATTATTACAAATTTCTTCAAACTTTAGTATAATTAAATCAGGAAACCCTTCTGCATATTATTTTTCCGCCGAGGTTTGTTAAAATTTAATTGCAATAACTTATTTAAAATTAATGAAAATGAAGTTAGCCGACATTTCAAAATTTTTAGAATTTTTTTTTAATAAAAATTTATTAAATTTTTTTTAATAAAAATCTAAAAAATTGCGATTCTAATTTTTGAAAATTTCTACATGTCAATTTTTTAATATTTTTTTTGCCATAATTTATTTGTTAAAAAAAATTCTTAAAATTATTAAATATCTGCTAACTTTATTATCATAAAGTTTTCTTTAATTCTAATTTAATAATTAAAAAAAAAAATCAAAAAATTAAAATCGTCGGCTAACTTTAGTGTTATTTAAAATTAACGCGCCATAACTCCGTCATCTTGATCTCCGTGTTTCACAATGTAGTGTCGGTAAGCCAGGAGGTTGAAGAGAGAGACTCGGAAGAACTTTCGCTGATCATCTCCTCAATAGTGAAATAAAATTAAACAAATTATCCCGTCTTATAACTCTTATATTTATAACCCGACTTTAAAATAATAATAGTCGTCTTGTTGTCTCTAGTGAGTGAATATAAGCGTTATTCAATGAGATAAACCCTGGAATTTACGTGATTTTATAAATAATACCGACATTTCAAGGTTATGATAACTGAGAATGTAATTAAAGTGAGCTTGGAAACACTGTGCGACAATAATATTATTTTATTATTTATTAAAAGTTATCAATAAAAAGTGTTACAACATCAATAAGTTACTTTGGCCATTAAGTAACAAATTACTTAATAATAATTCCTGTAAAAAGTGATGAGCTCACAGCAAAGCCCAGCAGCTATGCAGTCGAGTGTTGATAGAGAAAAAGTTTACACCTGGATAATTGAACTGTCTAATCCAGAGACTCGGCAAAATGCCTTGCTTGAATTGAGTAAGAAACGCGAAGTAGTACCGGACTTAGCGCCCATGCTCTGGCATTCTTTCGGTACAGCAGCCTCTTTATTGCAAGAAATAATAAACATTTATCCGGCAATAAATCCGGCAACGCTTACTGCTCATCAGAGCAATCGGGTTTGTAATGCGTTGGCATTGTTACAGTGTGTTGCCAGTCATCCAGAAACACGCTCTGCATTTTTACAAGTAATTACAATTTTTAATACTATAAATATTAATTTTTTTAAGTTAAATTTTTTAGGAAATTAATTATTATTATTCATTTTATCCTCTAGGCTCATGTACCGCTATTTTTATACCCATTTTTACACACAGTCAGCAAGACACGTCCGTTTGAGTATTTACGACTGACCAGCTTGGGTGTAATTGGAGCACTGGTTAAAACTGACGAGCAGGAAGTAATTACATTTCTTCTGACCACTGAAATAATTCCTCTCTGCTTGAGAATAATGGAAAGTGGATCAGAGCTTAGCAAAACCGTAGCGACTTTTATTTTACAAAAAATTTTACTTGATGACAGCGGCTTGTCGTACATTTGTCAAACTTACGACAGATTCAGCCACGTCGCTATGATTCTTGGAAAGATGGTCCTATCTTTGGCTAAAGATCCTTCTGCGAGATTACTTAAGCATGTTGTTAGATGTTATTTAAGACTTTCTGATAATCCTAGGTAACAATAATAATTTTATTCTTTAATTAGATACTTTATTTTGTTGAGGATCAGTTGAAATAATTATTTAAAAAAATAGATTAGTATTAAAATAAATTATATTAAAGTTAGCAATTTAATTGCTCATTTTTTAATTTTATTCAAACAAATTTGTTCCGAAAAATTATTTTTAAAAAATTGCATTTTTAATTTATTAAAATTTCTAAATGTCAATTTTTTTTGCAATAATTTATTTCTTAAAAAATTTTTTTGATTTTATTTAACAAACAAATTTATTTTTAAAAAATTGCATTTTTTATTTATTAAAATTTCTAAATGTCAATTTTTTTTTTGCTGTAATTAATTTTTTTTAATTTATTTAACAAACAAATTTATTCTAAAAAATTATTTGAAAAAAATTGCATTTTTAATTTATTAAAATTTCTAAAAGTCAATTTTTTTTTCTAATTTTTTTTGCCGTAATTTATTTCTTAAAAAACATTTAATTTTCATTTAAAATGATTATTTCTTAATTTAAAATTTTTTTAGAGCGCTTTTAGCACTTCGTCAATGTTTACCAGACCAATTACGCGACAACACATTCGCAACTTGCCTGCAAGAGGACAAATCAACAAAACACTGGTTGAACCAACTGCTAAAAAATTTAGAAACAGGACCAATTACTCCGCAAACTGGTCCAACTCAAGCTGGACAGCCTGATCCTCGGACAATTGGTATGTCGCCGCTTACGTCTTAGACCTTACGAAAGAACTGGTAAATAAATAAATAAATAAAAAAGAATACTGATAATTAATAATTTAAGCATAAATAAAAGATAGTTTTTATTATAAAATTTATTGGAGGGCTTGAATTGTGAGTATGTAGAAAAAGAAATAGCTTAAAGTACTTTTTAAATTTTTTATTACATTGAATTTGATAAATAGAAACGAGTGAATAGAGTTTTTAATATGAAATACTGAATGTAAGATATTAAATACACCGGTTTATTAAATGAAAAGCTCTGTTGAATTGAATATAAAAAAAGATATTCGTATTTACTTGAAATTATAAATTATGCTCGTTCGATTTTAAATTTATTTTTTTTTAATATATTTTTTTCGGAGGTACATTCAGTTTATTTTACTTATTGAGCTTGCTTGTAAGTTGTATCACGCATTGAAATTTATAACTCGGATAACTTATAATGTAAATAAAAATAAATTGCATGTGTGGTACTTATGACTTACTGAGAAATTGCTCAGAAAGTGATTATTACAATACAATAAATGCAACGTCTTCTATTCAAATAAAATGTGTAAATAAATTTTATTGAAGCATTTGTTTATTTATAATTATTGCTTCGCTTAGTTTTTTTAAATTGCATTAATTATCGACATTATAATTAATAACGGTGAAAATTTAGGTATCGGTTTATTGCGCCGGTAGATTTAAATGTTCATTCATAATGTATAAAAATATAATTATATAAAACTTTGAAAAAATATATTTATAAAAAACTTTAACGTTTGGCGTTGAGTCTTACAAAAGTGGATTTAATTTAGAAAACTTTTATAAGAAAAATATTTTAGAGTTTTGTTTTATTTCTTGTATAAAGCAAATAAAAATTCTTAACAGTAATTTTTAAAAATAAGTATTGAGTTTACTAACGAGTAATGATAATTATTAAGCTTCTAGGAAAATAAATGTACAATTTCCCATTTTTTTTATAAAACTGTTGATAAAAAACTTGAATTTTATTTTTAAAAAAATTTTACTTGTTTTTTAATCTAAGAATAAAATAAAAATGTTAAAATAATTTTGCGATATAAAATATATTCCCAGTAAATAAATAAATATTTATTTCAGAGTTAATTGAATTATATTTGAGCTGAAATAAAAGAAACATACATTTAAATAATAAATCAACAGTTAATAAAAACAATGGGTTATTTTAAATTCTTAATCAAGTTATTTAAAGCGTCTGCTGTACAATAAAATTAGCGTTTGCTCACTGCCTCTATTTAGTCTTATATAAATTGAAATTAATTATAAATTATTAACTGATCAGTTGATATCTGACGATTATTAATAATAGTATATTTTGATATTCTCAAATGTGACTGTAACTTGTTATAAAACAACTGTTTTCAATAATTAAATAGTATATATAATTGATATATTTTTAATTATTAAGTAAGAACAAATACTTATATTTGTGTACAGCTATTGGACAATTTTATTTTTAATATACTTTTTAAATTTAATATTTTAGTATTTAATTATATAAGATACGAAAACAATGGCTATGCATCAATATCTTTCATAGTATCGAGTTCTCTGTCATTCTGAAATTATAAAAACAATAAAATAAAATAAGTGTAATTTTAACATGTGATGAAAATTTATAACTGATTATTAATAAATACCGGCTTTGAGGGGTTGTTTCGAAACAATAGCCAATGTACTATCGGTGTATATAATTTTTTATCCTCATATTTACATTTATTTCCTCCCGTAAATCCTGAAACAATCACTCCAACGATAACGGTCGACAAAAATCCTATAAATGTGTACCAAAGATACGAAATTCGGTACAAAATAAAAGGGTCTAAGCTGAAAGATTTATATTTGTTCCAAATAAAACACTTTGGAATTTAATATCACCTGTGAGGAATTTTAAACTCAGTGCTTTTTGATTTAAATATTTATTGCGATGTGTGTTTATTTGAAAATTTATTTTTATTATTATTACTATTAATTTTGAAAATTTTCATTGATAATAATAATAATAATAATAATTAGCAACCTTGCAGTCACTATGTGACTACCGTGACTTGTGAGCTATAATGAGATAAAATTTTGTTTTATTAAATAATGACTTTTGTTAAATTGCACTGTACTTTCTTAACTATCGACATTTTTAAAGATATAAGCTCATTCCGATGTTACACTCATCAAGAGCTTTCATTTGAGTACCCACATGTATTTTTGATATATTTTTCATATATTTATATATATAATATGTGTATAAATATATGAAAAATTGATGTTGGTATTCAAATGAAAGGTCTTGATGAGTGTATCGTCGGGATGAGCTTATATCATTAAAAATGTCAATAGTTCACAAGATATTTGTTAAAATGCCCTGTACTTTCTTAACTATTGACGTTTTTAAAAATATAAGCTCATCGCAATGTTACACTCATCAAGAGCTTTCATTTGAGTGCCCACATGCATTTTTGATATATTTTTCATATATACATATATATAATACATATAAAATATATGAAAAATTGATGCGGGTACTTAAATGAAAGATCTCAATGAGTGTAATGTGAGGGTGAGCTTATATCTTTAAAAATATCATTAGATAACAAGATTCAATGTAATTTCTTAACTATTGACGTTTTTAAAGATATAAGCTCATCCCGATATTACACTCATCATTTGAGTACCCACATGCATTTTTGATATATTTTTCATATATACATATATATAATATATAAAATATATGAAAAATTGATGTAGGTACTCAAATGAAAGCTCTTGATGACCGTAACATCGGGATGAGCTTATATCTTTAAAAATGTCAATAGTTCACGAGATACAGGGTCATTTCTTAATTATATATCTCGAGATAGAGCATTTTCAAATGCAGCCTAAATACTTATCATCATAAATTGACGATTGGTGAGAATGATATGAAACCATGAAAAGGCACAACTCCAGGTCAAGACTTTTCCAACGATACCAAATTTAACCATAAAAACCCATTTTATCATATAAATACACTGGTCACAAAATTTTGCTTATTCTCTTAATAATATAGATGATTAAGCTGTAACAATTTTCAATTGAACTAATTTTCAGGCAAAGGATACTGAACTCTGCGAAGTTATCGATTTAATTATAAATAAGGGTAATTTTTTAATCAATGATTCCTAACTACCGGAAATTTTTTCAATTATTAATCACAATTCGCATTATTTAAAAAAAATCAAAAGCACAGTTTAAAGTACAAAAAAATAAAATAATTAATTTACCTCGATGAGTCATTAACAACGGAAGTATTAACGATATTACGCAATAAATCTTCTGGACACCCTTCAATAGATACCTGTTTTTTCGGAAAATTAATTACCCCGGTGGATATCAACGCTTGAGAATTAAACGATATCCATGCGACGATACTCATACTTGTCACTGCACCCGTCAATGCACCCTTTAATTATTTTATCAATTAATTTCACGGTCTAACTCATTACAATTTTACTCACGATTGAATTCGCGTTGGGAAAAAACATTCCTAGTGTGAAAATTCCCAATATTGGACCTCTAGTTATCGCCGTCAAACTTCTCGTCGTCTGAAATAAAAAATTTTAATAATCCTTGGGAGTAATTAAAGAATAATTTAATTTTTAAAATTACTTGAAAAATACTTTGTAGTTTTTCCACAAGAAAAACCAATCCCGTGCACGTAACGCCGATGATAACAGCCAACAATCTCATGAGTCGAGTGGCAGCTACCGGCGACAATGGTTTTTTTATCCACGGCTTAATAATATCTTCGTAAACTAATCCAGACATACAATTTAATCCCGTAGACATAGTACTGCAATAAATATTACTTTAGATTCATCAAACCCTCTAATAAAATTTTTTTCAGTTTGATACCGACGATACATTTTATTTAGCTCCGCTTTTTTGAATTGTAATTAGCGTAGCTCGTGTTTGAGGCAAAGCGCTTTGATGTTTGTCAACAAAACTACATTGTTATTAAAGTTTACTTTTTACAGTGAATGTTATTACGGGTGTAATTTTTTAAATTGTGGAAAATCCCTTTGTTGACACGTCGGTCAATTAGCGGGCACGGCAATTGCGGATATTTTTTTTTATTAAATTTACTTTAAATAATTATTAAATTAGTAATGCGCTTTTTTCAGTTATCATTAATATACACTAAAAAAAAATTAAATTGAATCAAAAGAAAAATTCTTGAACCAAGAAAATAATTTTAAACAATCAAGACGAAAAAATTTTGAATTTAATAAAATTTATTTAAACCAAGAAAAATTTCTTAGTTCAAGAATTTTTTTATTCAAATTAAGATTAAAATCTTCAAAATTATTTACTTGATTAAAGTAAATTTTTTTTCTGAGTACATCAATAAAATATTTAATTAAAGTGAATAAAATTACATAAAAATAATTACCTTAGAGCTGCGCTAAAAATACTTGCAATAAATATCCCCGGTAACCCCGAAATTGATTTACTTATTTTCATCACAAAAAGCGGCAATAACTGATCAGCTTTATGGATTTGCTAATTGAAAAAATTTATTTTTAACAAAGTACTTAGATAATTTAATATTGAACACTAACTTGGGTCGTAACTGGGTCACAGTCGTAAAATGCTGCATAAATCATTAACCCCAAGTAAAATGTAATCAAGTCGAAACATACTATTCCAATTGACATGATCATTATCATTCTATAATTAATTTTAATTAATAAATCGATAGTTGATTTCTAAAAAAACTTACATGCTGGATTTTTTTATGTCAGGGATCGCGAGATATCTTTGAACAGTTATTTGACTGACGGCGCTCTCCGAGAGTACATGGAAATAGCTCCCAATTACAGTCGACCAAAACGTGTGCCTTATCGTCGGGTCAAAGTCCACACTACCCAAAAATAGATTATTTATTTATAAATGTCAAATATTTTTTATTCAAAAGGATAAAGTGATTAAATTACTTAAAAAATTCAATTCTCCCCGACTTGTCGTTTCTTTCCCATACTTTAGCGACTCCGCCGATCTGATAAGTTCCAATAATACATATAGTTATAGTACCACAATACATTACAAAGGTTTGAATGGTATCTGTCCAAACGACCGCTTTCAATCCGCCCTGAAACAAACAATTTCTCACTGTCACCTTCGCAATCGCTACTGAGTAATGGTTTATTTAAATTTCACCCTTTTTTTCAACTGTTTACTCTTTATACTTACTAACGTCGTGTAGAAAATACAAACAAAGCACACGATTGTTGTTATTGTGTTGAAATTTATTCCAGTCACTTGGTGAAGGGATATTGTTGGAACGTACATTATTATTGGTATTAACAAAAACTATAATAATAATAAATTTAAAGTAAATTAATAGCTATAGAAAAAAGTGAAAATTTAAGTCTTTATTTTATAAATTCTGACTTAAGGGTTGAAGATACGGTAATTGATAAGGACTTTTTTGTAGAGAATTTAATCCTCTACAAGAAAGGATTTATAATTTTTTTGTATCTTCAATATTTGACCCAGAATTTTGAATTGAAAGTTAAACATTCTAAACTTTACGAAATTAAGTAAATAGAATTTTGTTTTATTGAATAATGACTTTTGTTAAATTGCACTGTACTTTCTTAAATATTGACGTTTTTAAAGATATAAGCTCATCCCGATGTTACACTCATTAAGAGCTTTCATTTGAGTACCCACATGCATTTTGATATATTTTTCATATATACATATATATAATAGATATATAAATATATGAAAAAATGATGTGGGTACTCAAATGAAAGGTCTCAATGAGTGCAATGTCAGGGTAAGCTTATATCTTTAAAAATGTCAATATTATACAAGATAATTGTTAAATTGCACTGTACTTTCTTAAATATTGCCGATTTTAAAGATATAAACTCATCCCGATGATACACTCATCAAGACCTTTCATTTGAATACCCACATGCATTTTTTATATATTTTTCATATATACATATATATAATATATATAAATATATGAAAAATTGATATGGGTACTCAAATGAAAGGTCTTGATGAGTATATTGTCGGGGTGAGTTTATATTTTTAAAAATATCAATAGTTCTCAAGATACAAGGTCATTTCTTAATTATGTATCTATAGATAGAGTATTTTCGAATGCAGCTTAGATACTTATCATAATAAATTGACTATCGGTGAGAATGATATGAAACCTTAAAAAGGCACAACTTCAGGTCAAGACCTTTCCAACGATACCAAAATTTAACCATAAAAACCCATTTTATCATATGAATACACTGGCTACAAAATTTTGCTTATTCTTTTAATAATATAGATAATAATAATAATATTAATAAATTATTTACCATATCAATAATAAAAATTGAAGAGCCCAAAATTTTGACATAACGATTGAATCGAAGTTCTAAATACTAAAAGAAAAAAAACTTAATTTATCTCTATTTCTTGATGTTGTTCTTTCATTCTGTTTATTATTCATAACTAAAAATAACACATACATTATATTAATAAATTGGTATTTTATTTACTATACCTCATACGAAGAGGAGACCTCCAGTCGATAGAAAACCGGCAAAAAAGCAAATATCGAAGTTAAACAAACGAGAACTTCTGGTATGAGTGCTGTCAATATCTGGGTTCCGAAAACGTATATCTCTTCGGTGAACCCCAGTAGCGACGTCCCGGATACCCAACTTAGCATTCAGTTAAAAAAGTTTAAACCCGAGCGGGAATAGCGATACGAAATATAAATATAAATAAAAATAAATCAGTTATCGGGAAATTTACCTGGCAATCAGAGACATACTGACGGGAAAAACGGACATTTTCAGTCCGCCGGCGAGATACTCCTTGACAGCATCCGGATTTTCGCGGGCTCTGTATGCGTGATACACACCAACGACCGCGGATATTCCGAGCATTGAACCGAATACACAGTAATCAATAAAACTGAATGTAACTTTATCGAGCTCTGGATCCATTTTTCCGAGATTTCAATACCCAGATTAAAATAACAATAAAATAATAATAAAAATGAAAATGAAAGAGTACAACTAACCGTGCAGTGCCAACTCGAGAATATAAATGAAATTCGTCAGCTCGTGTTAAGCGCAATTGAATAATTGCCTAATGTAACTAACAATTCAACTTTATTCTTTGAAATCGTTATTCGTCGGATTAAATAATAATTATGATAATTTATAATTTTTATTTCGACTCACGAATTTGTGAATTTAAAAATATAAATTAAATAATACTTTAAATTCAAATAAAAATTAAAATATCTACATATAATATTTTTTATTTTAACATTTATATTATTTCGGTCTTTTATTAATACTTTTTCCTTTTACAGAAACTAATTTCCATTTTGCGGTGCTGTGACATACGGTACTTATAGCTTAGCGCATTTACTGGCGTCATATTTTCATTTGACCGGAGATTACATAGTACAGCGTGAATATACTCGGTTTTATGTATCTCCAGTGTTGAATGTAAAAGATATACATAGGACGAGGGAATTGAAGAAACTTTTCGTTTAGTTGCTCTCTGTACTAAAACTACTCTGTACCTCTGTACATGTATTATCACCACAGTTTCCATTACATCTCTCGGTCTCTTAATTATATACAGCTTGTTCTCTGACGATCGACCGTCGAATCAGGGCAAAGTTAAAAATTTAACAAAAAGTCATTTAAATTGCTCTATATTTAAATTTACATAAATTTTTTATTAACTACCCGACGTTGTTTCAAGGTTAATTGTGTTCTGTAAGCAAAAAAATTGTGATTTAATTTTTTATGGAAATTTATTTAAATATTTATATCCAGAGATTGATTTAATTTAATTTAATTTATTTATTTACCGTTTTCTTTGATCTCGAAGGCAAAAGACAGTGGATGACAGGGGTGTAGAGTTTTTTATCTTCGCTTTTATATTTATTGAAACCGGTAAGCCAGGAGACAAATAATCCAATAATGATCGCCGTGAGGAACCCGACCCACGTGTACCAGAGATACGACATTTGGTAGAGAAAAAAAGGCGTCGGGCTGTAAAGTAATAATAATAAATAATAACGAGAAGAAAAAGAATGGTGGTAATTAAAAAAAAAGGGTGTACTTTACTTGATAGTGTCCTTAATTAATGTTGCATTAGCAGCAGCGGCTTGTAAAATTTCCGAGCATCCTTCAACGGAGACCGGTTTTTTCGGAATCTTAATAATACCATTGGAAAGTGCTGCTTGAGTACCTAACGAGATCCAAGCTACAAAATGTAGACTAACTAAAGCTCCGACTAGCGCGCCCTGTTTCAGAAATTACCAATTTACATTTCAATCAAATTCAAATTCCCTCGGATAGCAAGGAAATTTATTTTACTTTACTTTTATTTATTTTTAAAGTTACTTCACTCTCTTTGTATCAGATAAATCATTATCGATTAAAGCGAGCTTAAGTGTTTAATCACGTTTTAATTTGATTTATTCGAACGCTAGAATAGAGAGGATATCGACCAAAGACATTGCATTATTCATTTGTAATTTTACTTTTAATTTATATATGTTTACTCGTGTGGAATATACATTACCGTTGAATTTGCACAGGGAAAAAACATCCCTAGGGTGAAAATTCCGAGCAACGGTCCTGCTGTTATTCCGGATAAACTTTTTCCCGCCTGGAATTAATGTTTTCATCATTAACGGCAATTATTGTTAGGATATTAAAATTTTACATTGGATAAATTTATATTATAAAAATTATTTATTGCTTTATAAAAAAAAAAATCTTTGATATAAATTTTTTTCTATAATCTATATTATAAGAGAATAAGAAAAATTTTGTTTCCAAAATAGTCATATGACAAAATCGGTTTTTTTAGTGAAATTTAGTGTCATTGCAAAAGTTTTGACTTGAATTTGTGCCTTTTCAATAATTCATTTCATTCTCACCAATAGTCAGTTTATGATGATAAGTATTTAGGCTGGATTCGAAAATACTCTATTTATAGATACATAATTAAGAAATAACCTTTTATCTTGTGAAATATTGACATTTTTAAAGATATAAGCTCATCTCGATGTTACACTCATCGAGACCTTTCATTTGAGTACCCACATCAATTTTTCATATATTTATATATATTATATATATTAGGGTGGCGCAAAAAAACCGATTTTTTTTTTTTTTTGAGTCTCGAGTGAAAAAATGTTAGTTTTTGATGTTTTAAAAGCTCTCTCCAAAGGACAGCTTAAAAAAAAATTTTTAAGATGTCGCTCCAAATTTTTTTAAATTTCAAAAATCGTCAAAAATCGAATTTTTTTTTCTAATTTTTTTTCTCGTTACGGTATAATTTTATAGACTAAAAAAAAATAAGTTTCTGGAAATTTCAGTTCAAAATTTGAATTTTGAAAGGTCGCTCATAATTTTTTTCAATTTATTAGTGCATTAGTTTAGATTTTTTCGAGCGACCTTTTACTATTCAAATTAAAATTCCATGCATTTTTTTTTTTTTATTTAGTACAATAATGGAAAAAAATACATCAAGAGATGAACTAAAAATCAAGCACAAGATAGAAAAGATAATGTTTTTTTAATTTAATAAATTTATTTAATCAACTGCCAGGCGTGGGTTCGAATCCCAAGCTGGTCTTAGAATCCAGCTTGGTTGAGATTTGACCTTGCCGCGTAGGTTAAGATTTTTTCAAACCAAAAAGACTCCAACGTACCACTCCCAACACTTAAAGTCGGCGATATGACTAATTAAAGAAAAAAAAAAAAAATTATGAGCGACCTTTCAAAATTTAAATTTTGAACTGAAACTTTCAGAAACTTATTTTTTTTGTCTATAAAATTATACCGTAACGAGAAAAAAAATTATAAAAAAAACAAGTTCGATTTTTGACGATTTTCGAAATTTTAAAAAATTTGGAGTGACCTCTTAAAAATTTTTTTTTAAGCTGTCCTTTGGTGAGGGCTCTCATATATATGAAAAATATATAAAAATTCATGTGGGTACTCAAATGAAAGCTCTTGATGAGTGTAACATCGGAATGAGCTTATATCTTTAAAAACGTCAATATTTATAAAAATACAGTGCAATATTTAACAAAAGTCATTATTTAATAGCAAAATTTTAATTATTTATAGTTTACAAGTCACGGCAGTCGCATAGTGACTGCAAAGTTGCTAATTTATATTATAAAAATTATTTATTGCTTTATAAAAAAAAAAATATCTTTGATATAATTTTTTTATATAATTATTTATTTAAATAAAAATATAATTCGTAAAATATACCTGAATTAAACTGCTGAGTTTCTCAGCGAGAAATACTAAAGCTACACAGATAATCCCAATGAATATAACCATGAACTTCATAACCCGACTGGCAGCCACCTGGGACAAAGGCTTCTTCATCAGTGGTTTAATCATATCCTCATAAATGACGCCAGACATTGAGTTTAATCCCGTCGACATGGTGCTATTAACAATAACATTTTTTTTAATAAAATATTTTCAAGTATGTAATTAATTGATTTAAAAAATTGACGGCGAGTTTTTTTTTTTTTTTTTTTTTTTTTTATTAAAAAAAATAAATCTTAAGACTCTAGTTTAAGTCGCTCTGAAACAAAATAAAAGTCCGAGATTCTTTTAGTTATTTAAACGTCAGAATTTTCTCCAAGTTACTGATTAAAAAGAATAAAAATCCTTGACTTTTTTTACTTCCGAGTTCTCGAGGAACAAATTACAGCACTAATCTGTCGGTCGCCTTCGAAAGCTCAAGGTTTCGGGTGGACTACCATCAACAGTAAGTCCTACAATTTCTAACCGAATTATGCCCATTTTTACCAGCGACCTTTTCTGTGATTTAATTACCCGGAAATAAATCGCCGCAGAAAAATAAGATAATTGACGTAAAAAAAAAAAATTGGAAAGTTATTGAAGTGAAAATTTTTCCGATAATTAAAAAATTAATTTATCTTCAATCATTTAAAATCTGATTAAATAATTTTCAGAATTTTATTCTTGTTTTTCCATTAATAAAATAGAAATAATTTAATTTTATGAAAATGTTGATGTTAATGGATTATTGGAAAACTGTTAAGCTTAATGATTAAATAATAGAATAATGTTTTGTGATTAAGTAGAAAAAAAGGCATTGCTATTAGTGTAGAGGGCAATTCATCGGGATAATGCATAGTTATAAAGGCTTATCATTATATAGTGGACGTAATAAATAGCTAAAGTGTATTTATCCGAGGTAATATACCTTAAAGCTGCGCTGAATACGCCAGAGACAAAAAGTCCCGGTAATCCTGGAATTGACTGGGCTATTTCCATCACAAAAAATGGCAGCAACTGGTCTGCTTTATTAATTTGCTAAAAACAAAGTAAATAGTTAATCAATTTTCTCTAATTTCCAAAGATCAGAATTTTATTTACAAAATAAAAAAAGTAGCTTAATGCTAGTGAGAGAGATTAGATAAAAAATCAATAAAATTCAATTGAAATTCAATGCTATGGAAATGAATAGCGTGAATTGAATGCTGACGATGAAAAAAAATATCAATCGTTTCCAATCAAAAGTTACATGGATTAAAAAAGTCCTCTTTATTATTTTTTAGTTTTATATTTTTTTAATTAAATTTCACTACTTACTTTGGTGACAACCGGGTCACAGTCGTAGAAAGCCGCGTAAATAAGGATCCCCGTATAACAGCTCAATGAGACAATAGTTATTATTCCGACGGCCATAATCATGATGGTGCTGAAGAGATTAAAAAATTAATATTGTACTATTTTATTTTATGAGGCTTTAATGAATAGTTAGTGGTAAAGTTTGCTACTAAAGGAAAAGTTTT
This sequence comes from Cotesia glomerata, assembly GCF_020080835.1. Classification (NCBI taxonomy): domain Eukaryota; kingdom Metazoa; phylum Arthropoda; class Insecta; order Hymenoptera; family Braconidae; genus Cotesia; species Cotesia glomerata. Next base: position 30,032,567 of record NC_058160.1, read on the forward strand.
TAATATAAAAGAACTGACATATTGGATTTCTTCAAAGTTGGCATTGCGAGACAACGTTGAACCATAGCCTGGTTGACTGAGCAAGTGGCGAGCCAGTTCAAGTAGTTTCCAACAACCACAGTCCAAAAAGTATGCCTCACTGTCGGGTTTGGGTCCATACTGGAATTAAATTTCAATTTATTATTATTATTATCTATATTATTAAAAGAATAAGAAAATGTCATTGCAAAGGTCTTGACTTGAATTTGTGTCTTTTCAAGGTTTCATATAATTCTCACCGATAGTCAATTTATATAATGATAAGTATTTAGGCTGCATTCAAAAAATGCTCTATTTCTAGATACATAATTAAGAAATGATCTTTTATCTTGTGAAATATTGATATTTTTAATGATATAAGCTCATCCCGAGATTACACTCATCGAGACCTTTCATTTGAGTACCCATATCAATTTTTCATATATTTTATATATTTATATATTTCACAAATACCATATATATAAAATATATAAAAAATGCCATGTGGGTACTTAAATGAAAGGTCTTGATGAGTGTAACATTGAAATGAGTTTATATCTTAAAAAATATCAATAATTAAGAAATGACATTTTATCTTGTCAACTAATGATATTTTTCAAGATATAAGCTCATCCCGACATTACACTCATCGAGACCTTTCATTTGAGTAACCACATCAATTTTTCATATATTTATATATATTACATATATGTATATATGAAAAATATATAAAAATGTATGTGGGTACTCAAATGAAAGCTCTTGATGAGCGTAACATCGGGATGAGCTTATATCTTTAATAATATCAATATTTAAGAAAGTACAGTGCAATATTTAACAAAAGTCATTACTTAATAAAGCAAAATTTCATTTATTTATAGTTGACAAGTAACAGCAGTCACATAGTGACTGTAAGGTTGCTAGTAATTATTATTATTATTTTCTGGAAACTACTTAAAAAAATTTGAGTTTTTCAAAGAGAAAAGTAGTTAAAAAAAAAAAAAGAAAAACTTTGGAACAATAATTATCAATACGTATCGACAGCCGTAAGCTCTCGATAAAATCCTTGGGCAACGTCTTACTCATTTAGCCGTCTTAAATTGTTAGGGATGTGAAGAAATAAAAGCAAAACTAAAACTAAAACTAAAAGTACGGTATCGGTATTTCAGACACCGAGACAGTAACTTCCCATTAAATAAAAAAATTTCTTCTTATTCTAACAAACAGCTAACGGAAATAAATGTGTCTCAACAAAAATCGATAATTACTTAAAGAACTCGATTCTTCCGGTAATGAAGTTTCTCCTCCAAACTTCTGCGAACCCGCCAACTCTTATTGTCCCAAGAACAGCGACGATAATAACTCCGCCAAACATAACAACTGTTTGAATAGTATCCGTCCAAACGACAGCCTTCAATCCACCCTGAAGAAATAAAATAATATAAATATATATTGGCGCAAACGATAAATTGTAAATATATATATGTCGAGATTAATGATGAATGTGCCGTTAGTTAATGAATTGACTGGTTACTTCCGTGGATCTCGTGGCAATATATCTACATAGACGATGATAATCTATAAATACAAAATGTATATTAAAATTTATAGTATAAATTGAAATAACTCACCAGTGTCGTGTAAAAGATGCAAACAGCGCAGACAAGTGGCGCGACTACGTGAACATTTATTCCAGTGACTTGATTGAACGCTAGCGCCGGGACGTAGACTACTAGCGGTATGTAAAGCAGCTGTAATTGCAAATCCCAATTATTTTCGAATCAACGCACTTATTTAATGTCAGATGGTATCAAGAGGTATCAAGAATGAGAGAGAAGAAGTGAGAGAAGTCTGTTTGTTTCAATGATTGTTTTACTCTCACGCATTCTTTTAATTTATCTCTACTCAGTCAATTACTCAGGATGATCCTATCCGCGTACGACAATGATCTTGACGGACGGTGGATCGAGGCTAGTGATTTTGTACGTTGACCTCATTTTTACACGGATGCGAGGGCTGTTATGAAGATGAATGTGACATTTGAATTTGACATTTTAAACCCTTTAATTTTAATCGCTCGTATTTTTTCGAAACTTTATTTTATGTGCTTTAGTTTTTGTTGAAAAATAGTTTTTAACATTTATTTTCTCACCATTTTTATTATGAATATTATCGAACCCAGCAGACGGACGTAGTTGTTGAATCGCAGTTCCAAGTACTGAAAATTTTTTTATTAGTACTACCTATTAATTTTTTTGGGGAAATTCAAGTTCAATTTTGAGAAAACCTCATAAGACGATGTGATTTGCAGACCGTAGAAAACTGGTAAGTAAATTATCGCCATTGTCAGGGAAACAAACGCGTCTGCGATTATCACTGACCAGTATTGTGTTCCGTAGACGTACATTTCTGCTGGTAGACCTAGTAGAGCGATTCCTGATATGTAACTACAATTTTAAAATATTAAGCATTATATTTATAGAACTCTGATAAATTTACAAATTCATAAAACATTTAAATTTTAATTTAAGAATTTTTAAAATCCAAAAATCCGGTAATTATTTACAAGTAGGGTCAAACCTATTTTTGGCTATATTGAGATGAAAAATTAACATTTAAAAATTGTTTTTTTTTTTATTCTGCTTGTTTTTACGGCGGATTTATGATACCAAATGTCGTGAAAAGAAAAAATGAAGATTTCGATAGCTTTTTTGCCTTTAAAAGTTGGAAAAAATTTTAGCTTTTATGTTTTTGGATCAAATTTCTATATTATCTTTTTTTGATATATTTTTATTTGAAAAGTACATAAAAAAACGAACAATTAAAAAAAAATTTGAATATCACAATTGAAAACTTGTAAGAAAAAATATCAATAAAATCAAATAGAAATTTCGTTCAAAAAAATAAAAATTAAAATGGTTGACCCCACTTGTAAATATTTACCAAAAATTCTAATAAAATTCTTAAATATCGTAATTTTTCGATTAAAAATTTTTATATAATTACCAAAAGTATAAATTTAGTTTAAAAAATAAAATTATACCCTAAAAGAACAACTATATCCCTGGAATCAATAAAAAAATATTTACCTAGCGATTAAGGACATACTGATAGGGAAAATAGACATTTTTTGGCCGCCTATCAAGTACTCTCTCACAGCGTCAGGATTGCTACGTGCTTTGTAAGCATGATAAACACCAACAAACGCAGACACTCCTAACATGAGTGCAAAAACAACACAATCTATTAAATCAAACGTCCGTTTTTCATCCATTGTTAAGGTGGAAAAAACCGAATCACTTATTTATTTCTCGCTTCAAGCGATTATATCGGTATATATAGTTCGAGATTGTGTTGCGATTAGATTGACAACTGACAAGCACTCTTATTACTCAATGTAGACATCTCGAGCAACTAAACGAAACGGCTACACTACACTGGTCACGAACCGGGTCGAGCAGATTATGCTACTTGTGTGCCGGTGCACAGATCCACCGCAACAGATTATTGAATAATTGCCCATACGAGTCTCTTTCTTCTCCTCTCTTTCATTCCACATCCAATGTTAACAGTATTCACTGGCATACGTTGTGAATTTATTAATTATGACTTATCATTACAAGACATCTAAATAATTGTCAGTGAATTAACAATCCGCAATTGTCAATCGGCAGCTTCAAAATGCCTCAGATGAAGCAATTATTAAATTATTTATTATTTAATATTCCTGCAAAAGCATTCTCTGGTTTAGTGCGTGGTTGTAAAAATGTCTCTTGGCATGATTGTGCTTATGCAAGTTAATGCAATCAAACAAATTGGAAATTCTGATGCGCCATGCAGAATAGCAAGAAGTGGAAGCGAGAGTAAACTAATAGCGATGCAAGTACATTCACCATTTAGAGACACCGAACGTTGCTGGGTGGCCTAATCGGATTCCACCGCGTTCTACGAGGCAAATACACACGATAGCCACTGCTACACTCACCACACTGACACCAACTTCCAAGCAAACAATAACACCCCATTGCCGATAACGAACGACCACACTGGAGAAACGCATCGTCGGCGATGCACATGATAATAGTGATTGAACATGCCATCACTCAATTAATTGTATAATATTCCGGACTCTCCATTATTTTCAATTACTAATTATTGTAATTGTCTTTAAGTTTTACTTCGCTGTATGTAATCGCAATTTTGTTAAAAAAGTTCAAACCTTAGAGGAAATTTTCTAACAGATCTTTCAAAATTTTCCTACATTAGCCTTCGGCAATTTTTTGGATTTTTAATTTTTATAATTAATACTAGCAACCTTGCAGTCACTATGTGACTGCCGATACTTGTGAACTATAAATATATAAATTTTGCTTTATTAAATAATGATTTCTGTTAAATTGCACTGTACTTTTTTAACTATTGACGTTTTTAAAGATATAAGCTCATCCCGATGTTACATTCATCAAGAGCTTTCATTTGAGTACCCACATGCATTTTGATATATTTTTCATATATACATATATATAAATATATGAAAAATTGATGTGGGTACTCAAATGAAAGGTCTCGATGAATGTAACATCGGGATGAGCTTATATCTTTAAAAATGTCAATAGTTCACAAGATATTTGTTAAAATGGCCAGTACTTTCTTAACTATTGATTTTTTTAAAGATATAAGCTCATCCCGATGTTACACTCATCAAGAGCTTTCATTTGAGTACCCACATGCATTTTCGATATATTTTTCATATATACATATATATAATATATATAAATATATGAAAAATTGATGTGGGTACTCAAATGAAAGCTCTCGATGAGTGTAATGTCGGAGTGAGCTTATATCTTTAAAAATATCAATATTTCACGAGATACAAGGTCATTTCTTAATTATGTATCTAGAGAGAGCATTTTCGAATGTAGCCTAAATACTTATCATCATAAAGTGACTATTGGTGAGAATGATATGAAACCATGAAAAAATATAGATTAATAAAAATTTAGGAAAATAAATGGATTTTTAATCTTTAAGAATATTAAATAAATTGTCAGATGTGTATTGACAATACTAAAAATTAAATTAATTAACGAGAGACAAATGGTCGATGCATAAAAGTATTTTAAGCCCATATTGAGAAATAAAAACAATTCTCGGAGATTATTTTGATTTAAATTAAATTTAATGATTTTTATTCGAAATGTTGCATCGGTTTTCTCTTTATTTTTCACTGAGTTGCTTCAGTACGTAACGCATGAATGACTCAAACGAATATCAACCAGATCGCTGATTGGAGTAGAAAAACTGTTGTAGAACGACTGGCTTGAAAAAAAAAAAACATTGAAATAAAATAATTGGAAAAAAAAAAAAAAAAAAAAAAAAACATGTGTAGGAAGAATAAACACCTGATTTGACGTGTTTCGCGTTTTGCTTTCAGTAAATAAAAAAAAGTATAAAATAAAATAGAATAAAATTATTTTTATGTAAAAATTTATAATTCAATATTTACACCCATCTGCTATTCGGTGATCTTTTAGTGAATTATTTATGAGATAAATAAATGCATTAAATACTGAAATAATATATAGAGAGCAGCATTTGCCACTTTTCACAACTATAATCTCGCTCGTTCAAAATACAAAGCCGGTTTAAAGTTCCTTCCAAAGTAAGTCTAGATGAAATACGAAGAGTAAAATAAAATAGAATAAAGTAAAAAAAAAAAAACAATAAAATAAAAGTAAGTTGAGAAAAAAAAAATGTACCTACAAGTTGAAGTAGATAGAATAGAAGAGGAATGTATAACAAACGAAAATGCAAAGTATATATCTTAACAGCGACTAAACTTTCTTGCCTTCTGTCTTCTCATTCAACACTCAAGGCTGTTGCGGACAGAATATACTCTGCAATCTTGGGTCAAATATAAAGCCCGCACTCGTGTAAGGCCAAAACCACGCGGAATTCATCCTCTGCTCAGAAATACGCTTCCAAAAGTTTTGTATAAAAAATGAGACAAAAATGTAAATAAAAGTAGGCTGATTAAAATCCTCATCTTTGACTCTTTGTCATTAAAATAACGCGCATGATAAATTAACAAGGAACTTTTTTTAATGAAATTTTTTACACCGTGAAGGGAAAAATATGTTAAACAGCTGAACCTGCAGGATATCCCTGAAACATTTCGCTAGATTGTCTGTGGAAATCTGATAAAAACTTGACTTATTAAAATTAATAACTTTGCAAGTTTTATATTTAAAAATTATTCATTTTTGAACAAGTCGTTAAAAAAATAAAAATTAAAGATACAAATATTTGCATATTAAATTTTAATTTAACTTGCTAATGGTACTAAACAGACCATAAACTTCTCTGATAACAAAATTATTTGTGTAAATGTTTTAGCAGAGAAAATAAAAGACCAGTTTATTAAATTATCGGAAAATTAAGTGGTCTGACGAAAGAGGTTTTATACTACTTAAACCGACTCTGATTATATATCAATACATACAACCATCTTCTATATAGTATATACTTCCGTTTACACGCATGGATACACTGAGGAATTGAATTTTAAATTTTTTAACCCAACCAATAATGTTTTGTGGTTCATCATATGTCATGAACTTTGACTCTTGGAATAAAATAACCTATTTGCGAATTTTTTTTCATCTTTCTGTGCTGAGACATTCTGAAAAGTAAATATCGAGCATAAATAAAATAAAGGAAGCATTTTTCTTTTTATTACATACGCGGATGGATCTCAAGTTTTGCGTTAGGGAAAAAAAATTTTCCGAGACAAAATTTAATTTCGCAAACTTATTTTTTGTCGCAGAACATAAAAAAAGTTTCCCGTGCAGTGTCGATTCTTGGGTTATTATATTTTTTTCTCATTTTACGGCTTATCGTGCTTTATTTTCTCAGATTTTTCGATCTTATATTTACGTAAATTTTTCCCGGTATATATTATTATCAAAGTCTCAGGGGAAATATAATTTCCAGTTGAGTGCATTTCCCTGTGTTGCTTAATAGACCGGCTTGAAGACGAGGCTGAAAACTAACTATTGTAAACAAATAAAAAAATATATAATACTTATGTGTAGTTAATGGAAATTCCATATATTTATTTTTGAGAGTACATATTATTAAAATAAAAAATAAAAAAAAAATAAGTAGAGGATAGAAATGAAATATTAAAAAGCATAAAACGCTAGTGGGCTCAGAAAATTCGTAGCTCTCCAAGTAAAGAGTTCATATACATTATACAAAGAAGAAATATCGAAATATTACGTGTTCCATTGTTCAATATATGTATCTAGCTTACGGCAGTTCTGTATGACTTGTCAGCAATTCTGTGACATCGATTCATTCATAATCCACAACGAAAACGCACTGTGCACTGTTAACCTTTTTTACCATTTTTTATAATCGTAAAGCGAGTATATGTCGCATCGTTTTTTAATTTTCAATATTTCAGTCCTCGAGATTTATAAACTATTGAATATTTTACATCCTATGAATATCGAATTTTTGTAATAGTTTTAAATATTTTGAATTTATTATTTTCGAAAATTTATTCAAATTTCTTTATCTAATAAATTGCAGCGCTCTCGCCGGTCACGCGAAAAATTGATTTCAGTTTTTTTAAACCCATTGCTTTTATGACAATTTTTATTTTACACACTGATAGAAGGATTTATTTGTACCAAAAAATATTTGTTAATACACTGATAGAAGGATTTGTTTATAGTTAAAAATATTTGTTAATATTTAACAAATCATTTATTAGAGACCACTTTTTAGTCCTTAACAAATATTTCTTAGTATTTAAAAAGATTTATTAATATTTAATAAATTAATATCTGATTTATTAAATACAAACAAATCATTTTAAATACTAAGAAATATTTGTTTGATACTAAAAAATGGTCTCTAATAAATGATTTGTTAACTATTAACAAATATTTTTTTAATACAAATAAATCCTTCTATCAGTGTAGTTAACAAATGATTTATTAGAGACCACTTTTTAGTATTAAACAAATATTTTTTAGTATTTAAAATGATTTGTTTGTATTTAATAAATCTGATATTCATTTATTAAATATTAATAAATCTTTTTAAATACTAAGAAATATTTATTAAGGACTAAAAAGTGTCCTCTGATAAATGATTTGTTAAATATTAACAAATATTTTTAACTATAAACAAATCCTTCTATCAGTGCAGAAAAATTCAATTGTTGAATAGAGAATAAAATTTTATTAACTTCAAAAAATAATTATTTTTTATTGATCTAAAATTCTATTTAACTGTAACCATAAAAATAAATTTGAATCTAATAAACTCTCACAAAAATTAGATTATTGAGGACGAAAGGAGACAAGGACTAATACGAAGAAAAGTTTCCGAGAGTTAATGAAATTCTTATAAGGTTTATTAACTTAAACCTCCTAGAGTGGATGAATTCGGCTTATTTTCTGTCAAATTAATTTTAGTTAAAATTTTATATCCTGTAAAAAAGTTAACCCCTTTTGTATTCCCTCTTTTCGATTATTTTTGAAACTAATTTGAATAATTGACATTATACGGATGATGGATGCGTTTGCCAGGGAGCGGTGACACTGTATAATCATTTGTTACTTCCTCCTATCTTCTTTAGACTCCTCCTCTTATTATAGTAAGTATACAACAATTATTATTATTGCTATCGTCTAGCAACAGCTGAAGGGCCTCGCCCCGAAGCGAAAGACTTCTGACATGAGACAAGCAACATCACCGAGTTATTGATATCTTTTCATTTTTGGGATATCACGGGTGACTTCAAGTAGCTGTTTTTTAACTTCCCGAAATTAAAATCAATTTTTTTTTATAAAAAATAATATTTATTATTATTATTATCTATGTCATTTAAAGAATAAGAAAAATTCTGGTTCTATGATAGTCATATGCATAATTAAGAAATGACCTTGTATTTTGTGAACTATTAACACTTTTAAAAATATAAGCTCATCCCGACATTACATTCATCGAGACCTTTCATTTGAGTACCCACATCAATTTTTCATATATTTTATATATTTATATATTTCACAAATACCATATATATAAAATATATAAAAAATGCCATGTGGGTATTTAAATGAAAGGTCTCGATGAGTGTAACATCAAAATGAGTTTATATCTTAAAAAATGTTAATAATTAAGAAATGACATTGTATCTTGTCAACTAATGATATTTTTAAAGATATAAGCTCATCCTGACATTGCACTCATCGAGACCTTTCATTTAAGTACTCACATCAATTTTTCATATATTTATATATATTATATATGTTTTTTATATATGTATGAAAAATATATGAAAATGCATGTGGATACTCAAATGAAAGCTCTTGATGAGTGTAACATCAGGATGAGCTTATATCTTCAAAAACGTCAATATTTAGGAAAGTACAGCGCAATTTAACAAAAGTCATTATTTAATAAAGCAAAATTTTAATTATTTATAGTTTACAAGTCACGGCAGTCACACAGTGACTGCAAAGTTTCTAGTTATTATTATTATTGTTACTTTTAAAAATTTAATAGTTGTACTCATAAATATAATTAAAATATCAAAATTGTTCGAAGCGAAGCATATAAAATTTGATAAGACACAATATCCATCTGGGAGACATAATTCAAGTTTTAAAGAGATATTACTTGTAAGTAGCAGTAAAACTATAAATACAACTATGATAATAAAAAGAAGGCGACCTCTGAGCCTGGAGATGAGAATAGGAAGTACCTAGAGAGAGTAAGATAGAGGGAAAAAGTAAAAAGTAAGATAAAGTGAGCTAGCAATTCGGCTCGTTTGTGATATAGATCAGATCTTGGTCGGAAAGTTAGTATAGGTCGCAGTAGTAGTTGTAGGCGTAGGTTTCCGTGCCAAAACGACTAGCGACATATCACTTGGGACTCGAGGCTCGACGACGGTGTATGGGTGTGGAGGCGGGTGTAGATATCCATCCTCGGATCTATCTCGTTTACGTCAATGATCCCTCTAATCTCGAGTGCCATCAGGAGCGAATTATCTTGACACACCCCAATACTACTACATGGGAACCGGAGGTACGAGTTCGGCAAGAGTTGAGTTAGAGTTCGCTGAAAAGACGAAGACGAGCTTGAAAACACCGAATGAGAAAGACCCTGAGTGTGACACGGCCTTGCATATCGCGAGGTATTATCTTAACATTCTGGTGCAGTTCGTAAACTACATATCGATCCAACTTTCGCTTCGTCAGTCTTCATATGTTTCCTCTCGCTCGAGACTCCAACAGCCAACTATATTTGTATTTTTATTATTTATGTTATCTCTTAATATATAACGCTCGGAAATTCACAAAACTTTAGTTTACATTAAGAAAGAGTTTGTAAATTGAGTAAAGCTCTTTACTGGTTTAAATTTTATACGGAAATTATCATAAATTATAAATTACTTAAATCTTTCCACTTAATATTTTAATTATTTATATTTTTCGTTCAAAACTTTTAATTTAATTGCCAGGTTTACTTTTTAATTATTAATAATACTCATAATCATTATTCATGTTTAAAATTATTATTAACAAAACTTATTATAAAATTTAAATTATAAATTTCATTTTTTTTTATTTATGTATTCAATATTTGGCGGAATTTTGATTTTAAACCTTTTACACACAGTTTTTATCGCAAATTTTTGAATTAAAAATTTTCATCACTTAAAAGATTAATTTTTGATAAAGAATATAAACATAACTTCAAAAAGCTAATTAAATTTGTTCATTAAGCGATAAAAAAAGTTAACTTCCCGAATTGGAATTAGTTTTTTGTATTCAAAATATTTTACGCGGTTTGATCTCATGAGTAGGATAATAGAAGGCTAATTAAAAGTTTGTCTGTAGCAGTGGTTACCTGGGTACGATTCGAACCGAATTTATCGGTTAGGAACACTTGGAGTACCATATGGACTATAAATTCAAAAATACTGCCTCCAAATTTCAATAGTTCGAACCAATAAATCATTAATTCCGACATGATTTAAATTTTCTAACGTTACAGCCCCACCGGGAATTTTTCATAAACAAAAATATTTTTCTGCTATCAATAAATCATTCATTTACTACCAAGGCATTTTTATCCATCGAACTCGCCGGATATATATATATATATATAAATGAAAAATTCCGGCGAGAAATAGCTCAATGAATATTTCAGACCGGATAAAGTTAAACGTCGAAAAACGAAAAATCATTGCAGATTCTTGTAAGAGGATTTCAAGCGGATGCTTTTCTAGTAATTTGTTATTTATAATGAAACTCATAATAGGGGAATAAAAATGTGGAAATATTTTTTAAAGATTTTTAATTTCGAGAAGATTTAAGCTTTTTTATTCTTTTCGTAAATTCTTTTTTCAATAACAATGAGCTTTTTATACAAGTGTATTTCCAGCTGTTTAAGTTTAGATGTCAAAGAATTTTCCACAACAAACGAGAAATAATATAAAGTGTATAAGAAAGAGAAATATAAGTTGTTATAGGAATAAAAAAAACACCGGATTTCCATCTCGTTATACTGTCTTTTTATTTTCAATTTCACAAGAATTTAATTTTAATTTCTCTAGAGAATTTACGAAAAAGATCATTTTAATATTTATGATTTTATAAATCTTATTATTGTTTTTTCTAATTATAATACTCGAAATATTCGTGAGTTTTTATTTGAGCATTAAAAGACTTTTATAATTTTTTTAAAAATGTTATTATTATTTAAAAATCATAAATTATTACAGAGTAAATAATTAATCCAAAATAAATTATGTTTATCAATTAATTAAAAAAAAAAATAATAAAAAACTTTGTTTAAAAATAATCAGACTGTTTTATACCCGAAGATAATTTCAATTTTTACAAGTTTTGTGATAAATTATAGAAATTTTTGATTTTTTTACTAACTTGTGACAGCTAAAGATTTAAAAGAAACTACTTATGAATTTAAAAAAATGACTAAAGCTCTAAGCTAGCTAAAATCATAAAATTATAAGCGTTTAGGCAATCAACAATAATGTTATAGTTATAAACTAAAAAAAGCAGATAAAAAAAATAAAAGGAATACCGAGAAAAAAAGTTAAAAAGAGTGATCGGGTGAACGCGTCTTCTAGTAGTATAGGCGCGCGCATAAGTTTCGCATCTAAACCCAAAAGCTACCAACTGGCATTCAGTCTCAGTCGCGAATCGCGAGTGCGAGTGATGACAATGTGTCTTGATAACTCAACAATAATCACAGCCCCATTGTCACGGTGAAATAACATTTTCCATTTCCTCAACAATAGAAAAAAAAAAAAACACCCGGCGTTTTTAGAATTTCAAAACTTTAAACACAAGTCAGTGATTATTTTCTTGAAAAATCAAGACAATGCTTCCGTATAATTAACTTTTAAAATTAACAAAAGTAAGTATTAACTAATTTATTTTTTACCCAGAGAATAAATAACGGCAATAAATAAAATCCCGCGCCTTTATTCGTAAATTTTATTTATTAATGCCCTTTCATTAGATTCATTTTAAAAATTATTTTCACTCAGTTAAAAAATGTATTGTGCATAAACCCACAGTTCAACCGAGCGACCCAGTGGTTCAGCTTCTAAAGAAAGAAAACCATTCAGTTATTTTTATTTTTTTTTTTTTTATTTTATACAGAAAATTTTTTTTGTTCTTATTCCAGCAAAGACTCGGATCTGTCTTTCACTCAACTCATGAAAATGTACATTGATAAAAGAAATGTTGTTGGGGTGAGACAAGTAGTCGCGGTATTGTGAACCAAGTAACCACAAATTTCACCTGTATTCTTAAGCATACATAAGTATACATAAGCCCGTCTATTCACCGACAATATACCTATATATAAATTTATAAATACAGATATTTATACATCATCTGAATAGACTAAGTTGTATGCACAAAGTTTCTTTGACATGAGGATTGTCGGGGTTTAGATAAACGTCTAGCATAACCCTGATGGTTCACCGTTTATTTATAATTCAAGTTCCTCAGGCAGTCTTCACCGCTGGTAGACCAGAGAGTAGCTCTGTATCAAGGAGAATAAGGTATAAACTCTTGATCCCTCCCAGAGGTACCTGCTTTACCCAAGACACGTTTTATTCGTTTCACCCGTGGAACTAAACTCATATTTTTTTACTTTATTTTTTTCTCATTTATTTTTAACGTATCTGCTCCTCGGCCGCTACCCACTCACTCACTTGTTCATGCTACTCTGAAAATAAAGTACTCTCGAAACAGTTAATTACTCCGGGTACACAACATGCTTCATACATTTATTAAGATTTTGCATGTACATGTTTTTGTAATAAAATCTCAAGTCGGACTTGAATTGTCGTTTCGTTAAGACAACCGGGTTGAGTGTACTGAGGTAATGAGTTGCCTCGAGAATATTTAGATTAATTTTTAAAAAACACTAAAAATTTTGGAGTGAACCTTTAATTTTTTTTTTTTTATTAAACATTAAAAAAAATTTTATAAATTGCATTTTTTCTATAATAATTTATTTCTTAAAAAAATCTTAAAAATTGCCACAAAAATTTTTTAAAATAATTAATTTAATTTAATTAAAAGTAGCAATGTTTGTAATTTCTTATTTTTTACGTTAAAATTTATTAACAAGATGAAAAAAAAATAATTTTCATAAAAATTTGGTCCAATATTTAAAAATAAATTTTTAAAAAAAATATAATTAAAATTTTCAAACTCGAGATAAATTGTTTAGTTATTATAATTGATATATACTGAGATCTATTTGTCGAGCTTAAACTTTAAATAATGGTGTTTTTTAATTGGGACTCGGTGGCGACGAGTTGACGGGTAAAGAAAGGAGACCCACAGTAGGGTTGAGCGAGTATGCAAGCTTTGAATACATATTGAGCGATCCATACACACTGAGTGCATCATCAACTCAGCGAACGATTGAATAACAATGAGCCCTTTACCTTCCTGCTATTCATCAACTCCACCATACTCTCTTGTCTTGTCAATGACATGCTGCGTACAATGTTCTCCATCTACATCTGCGTCTGTGGTTCGCTTTACAGGCTCCAGACACACATTGGTACTCGTATGAGAATGTATCGCGTGTAGGTGTTGATAAATCGCGCTTTTAATCCCGACTTTTCAACGTCAGTTTGTCAATTTTAGATTATATTTATTTAGCATGTGTTTTTTTCTTTTTTTGATATTTATTTCAGGTAATTGATTGGTAGATGTTTGATATTAATAGCAATTAACTTTAATTGATTGAGTTTTATGTAGGCTAGCTAAATTTTCATACCGAGTTTTAATTATATTTTATAATTTGGCAATTATTTTGCGATCAAAGAGAGGGAAATTAAAAGGGGATCGTTAATTTAATTTTGTTGAAGTTTTTAAAATATTTATCTTTAGTTTATTTATTATTATCATTATTATTATTATTGTTATTAATTTTTTTTTTAATAGATTGATGATGACAGAATATATATTTCAAGAGAATGATAATAACGATGTAGATGTTTAAATAGTGTGGGTTGATCTTTAGTGAGGTCGAAAGTAATTATCGGTTTACAAGAGGGGCCAAGTTTATTCAAACACTCCTCTGTAGGGTGGAGTTTAGGTTTGTTCAATAAAACCGCCGACTTAAGGTACACGATCGAAATAGTTGTCGCCGGGAGTAATTAAAATATTCATTATTTTTATTTATTTTCGGGAAGTTATTTATAAAAAAAACTCAATAAAAACGAGTGTGAATTTAAAATAAACTGTTAAATTCGGATTGAGAATGAATGATCATTGGAATCAATGATTATTTTTACATTGCGTAGGTCTCTTTTCATTGGCTCGTAGACTTTAAATAGTGCACGTCATTCTTGGATTGGATTTACAATAGGTCACGACTATCGAATACGAATAGGATATTTAAAACCGTTAATTCGTAATTATTTAACGATCGAAAAAAGTCTTGAAAGATGAATTAATGTTAGAATAATCGCGAGATTCTCTTTTAGAGTTCTTATTCTTCCGTTTTTTAAATAGATATTCAAATTTAAAAGATAATAAGAGTTTGTACAATAAAAAAGATATAATAACCTCATTGAGATTCGCTAATTACTTTCGAGTTTTGTGTTAAATAATTCATCGTTTGAAATGTAGAAAATATTCAAGACTTGAAATAATATAAAAATATTTTTTTTAAGTTTTATTGAAATAATAATAACTAGCAAGTAAAAAAAAATTAAAATTTTGCTTTATTAAATAATGAATTTTATTAAATTGCACTGTACTTTCTTAAATATTGACTTTTTTAAAGATATAATAATAAGCTCATCCCGATGTTACACTCATCACGAGCTTTCATTTGAGTACCCACATGCATTTTGATATATTTTTCATATATTTATATATATAATATATATAAATATATGAAAAACTGATGTGGGTACTCAAATGAAAGGTCTTGATGAGTGTAACATCAGGATGATCTTATATCTTTAAAAATGTCAATATTTCACAAGATATAAGGTAATTTCTTAATTATTGACAATTTTTAAGATATAAACTCATTTCGATGTTACACTTATTGAGACCTTTGATTTAAGTACCCACATGGCATTTTTTTATATATTTTATTTATATGGTATTTGTGAAATATATAAATATATAAAATATATGAAAAATTGATGTGGGTACTCAAATTAAAGGTCTCGATGAGTGTAACATCGAGATGAGCTTATATCTTAAAAAATGTCAATATTTCATAAGATAAAAGGTCATTTCTTAATTATGTATATAGAGATGGAGAATTTTCTAATGCAGCCTAAATACTTAACATAATAAATTGACTATCGGTTCGAATGAAATGAAACTTTGAAAAGGCACAAATTCAAGTCAAGACCTTTGCAATTACACTAAAAAAATCGATTTTATCATATGATTATCCTGGAAACAAAATTTTTCTTATTCTTTTAATAATATCGATAATAATGATTAAAAAAAAAAATTTACTTTAAATTAAAACGCAATTAAAAATAATAGTTTTTTAATTTGACCCAGAGTTGATCTGATACGCCCCGAACAAATTATTTAGATTATTTGTGAAGTTTGATACACCAACAAGTACAAACTAACAAATTTATAAAGTGAAATCCCGAAAAGTACTGAAAGTGACGTATATCGGGCAGGTATATCGCGTAAAATTTTACCCTATAGATTTATTTTTGTTTGTACAAAACTGACGTTAAATTCGATTCCAATTGCTCGGTGGTTTTATTTTACACACTCGTAGATATAAATAAATATATACATACGTAAATGTATGATATATTTATATTTGTCTATACATTTAGTACCCAGAACTTTTTTTTATAATTCGAGATAAATTATGTTGCGATGCGGGATGTCATACGGATTAATAGTGTCACGTACAAAAGCTCCACCGTCCAGGTCACTCTGATATATTGACATTTTATTGCCAACTATTTACTATCACTATATTAAATCTGTCATTTTTGTTAAGTTTCCAGATAAGTAACCAGTTAAATTGTACAAATTACTCGTCAGACAATAAACCAATATTATTTTATTTTCACTTCTCTTTGATACGTGGAAATCGATAACGCCGATTCATCTTCTGTCTCTTCTCTAGGACTTTGGATACCGCTCTAATCCCGATTCTTGATTAAGATTTCATTTATTGTGTCATATATAGATATTTACACTCATATAGATATTCACATAAATATTCATTAGATAGATTGTCGAGAAATTCACAGAATTACGATGAATCTTACAAGAATTTAATCTAGTCTTTTTATTGAAAAAATTCCCGGATATTTATTTTAAATATTTCATGATTAAAACGTGATGGAATGACATTTTTTTTCTTTAATCTTTTTTGCATTGCTGAATTTTGCTAAGTTAATTTATAAATTATTAAAAATAAAATTCTGTAAAGTTCTTTGATCACATTTTTATAAAATCAAAGTGATTGGATTTTAATTTACTTAATACGTTGATTGAAAAATAATTAATAAACAGATAAAAAAAAATGTTTAATAAATTACATTTTAGTTCACAAAAAAGTTTAACTTTTTTTTTCACGATTAATAATTCTTACTTACTTCAATATTTAATTTTATTTACGTTTCACAACTGACTTAATTAAATTTCGTTCTAATTTTGAAATGAAATTTCCCACAATGTTGATATTAAATTAATTAAAACCGAAAAAAATGAAGTGAAGTAATTAAAAATTTCAACCCACCTAATTATTTATCATCTCGAAGTAAATAAACCCTTTTGCGGTTTGCTCGTCCAATAGACTGGAAATGAAATCCGATCTACGTCACCACTTCCGATCATCAGGAATTAGCTATTGGTTAGAAGTGGGGAGGAATTCACCAATTGGTTCTGTAACTAAAGACCGAGTGAGAGTAGAAAGAGACATCCAGCCACCGTCGAAGTAAAACTCAGTGAGCAATTTCCTTTAGACTGATAACAAGGCTAAATTTATTTCGTCCCGACAATTTTCTTCCCGACTTGACAGTCGCTCTGGTTGACCTGCACTCAGTCTTTAAATTAAATAACGCTTTCTTCTTCCTCCCAAATCATGTTATTTTTATCATAAATTTCGTAAAATTGAATAAAATAATTAATATTCATTTTAGTCTTCAAAGCGAGAATAAATTTGTTGTTAACCTTCACTTATAAAAGCCAATATCACTTCATCATAACTTCTTTGTGCTTTACATCAAAAGAATTTGCAATTATAATCATTTATTAATTCATAAACTTCAATTAGTCATCGTCAATTTTATATAAAAATATTAATAATTTAATTTCACAGAAAAAAATAAAATAATTATGTAATTTTGTGAGCACTCTCGAATTAATATTTGCACGGAAAACCTAAATGTGCAAAAGCTGCTTCGAGTTGTTCTATTATTGTGAACGTTCAAGCACTCTTTGACAGTGCGAATCAGCAAGTGCCGTGTGTATGTTTGCCACTGTTTTTTTTCTTTACGCTTTCAGTGTCGGCTTTTTACCGTAATTTCAACACTGAGATTAACTTTATTCTACACAAACTATTTTTCTCCGTAAACACAAAGCTTTTTTATACTTATTTTTTCGTCCTTTACTTTAAAAAAATATTTACACTTTTTTTTTATATATATTTTTTTTTTAATTACTACTTTTGCAATTTATAGATAAAGAAATACTGCCGGAAAATTTTTCATTTGGATTTCGTATAGGCTACCCTCCCTGTCTATATACGTGTATATAATAGTTCAATTGGGAAAACGGCTGTAATTTTCTGGCTGAACAAATACTGTTGGATTTCCCGAGTCAAATAGCCTGGGAAAAATAAATCGTAAAATGTTCAATCTATATATCAGATAATGCTTGATTAAGATAGTTTTAGATAATACCACTAAATTAGATCTATTATTCATTTATTCTCGCTATCGTAATGACGATAAATAAAATTACACTGATAGAAGGATTTATTTGTATTAAATAATATTTGTTAATAGTTAACAAATCATTTATTAGAGACCACTTTTTAGTATTAAATAAATATTTCTTAGTATTTAAAATGATTTGTTTGTATTTAATAAATCTGATATTCATTTATTAAATATTAATAAATCTTTTTAAATACTAAGAAATATTTGTTAAGGACTAACAAATGGCTTCTAATAAATGATTTGTTAAATATTAGCAAATCTTTTTAACTATAAACAAATCCTTCTATCAGTGTAGAGATTAATTTTGTGAGCATTACAACTGACCTGAAAATAAGATTTTATTTAAAAAATTACTTTTGAATTAAACAAAAAATTTAATATAAAATTTTTTTCAGTGCAATTTTGAGTAAAAATAAATTCAAAGTATTTCTTAAAAATAAACTTACTGGTCTATTATTCTTCAGAAATGATGATTTGATACCAATACATATTTTTTAGCAATACCCTCATGTATAATTTATTTATTCATAAAATCATTATTCCGCTAAACGATATAGCTGGATACGAATATCTAATCAAGCCAACTGACATACGCATTGCGACGGTTTCTCTATTTTCATCAAAATATCAAATGAACCCCGATACGCCAATTTTAAATTAAAAAATGTCATTCCACCTTATTTTTCATTCCCGGAAATATAATTTACAATCTACATTATTGTAAAATCTGTAACCTCCAAAATGTTAAAATTAAATAACCTGCTAGCGATCGAGCTAATTATAATTTATAATATTCATCAGATTTGTTATGAAAATTTAATTCCAGTCGTAGCGTGTACATGTATATTTAAAGAGGAGAATTAATAAAAATGTCACTAACGCTACTAATGAAATTTTCCAGGTCTGACTGCATATAAATTGTGCTACTTGATACCCGCGTATTTATATATTTAGAGATATTTCTTCGACGAACAGCGCTCTGAAAATAATTATTCAATTTATTATTATATCAGAAAGTGAAATACGTAATCTATAAATTTATATTTTTCAATATTTATAAGAGGAATAAGAAATACGGAAAGCTTGTTAGCAAACACGCTGAGAGAGAGTATTTACTGTATGAATTAGCTGTCAGTTTATATTTTAACCATCAATTTTATTCAATTTAACATCACTCTATTTATGAGGCTATTAATATAAATAACTTATCAATAAATATAAATATAAACTTCACTTTTTTATGATGAAATAAAATATTTTAGATTCAATATTTATTAACTAGTTGATGTTTTTTTTTTATCGTAATAAAAATCATATGTCTTACTTTTTAAAATAATTTTTTAATTAATAATCTATATTATTAAAAGAATAAGAAAAATTTTGTTTCCAGGATAGTTATTTCATTTTATTTTCACCGATAGTCAATTTATTATGATAAGTATTTAAACTGCATTAAAAAATGCTCTATCTCTAGATACATAATTAAGAAATGACCTTTTATCTTGTGAAATATTGAGATTTTTAATGATATAAGCTCATCCCGACATCACACTCATCGAGACCTTTAATTTGAGTACCCACATCAATTTTTCATATATTTTATATATTTATATATTTCACAAATACTATATATATAAAATATATAAAAAATGCCATGTGGGTACTTAAATGAAAAGTCTCGATGAGTGTAACATCGAAATGAGTTTATATCTTAAAAAATGTCAATAATTAAGTAATGACCTAGTATCATGTGAACTATTGACATTTTCAAAGATATAAGCTCATCCCGGCATTACACTCATCAAGACCTTTCATTTGAGTACACACATCAATTTTTCATATATTTATATATATTATATATATATGTATATATGAAAAATATATGAAAATGCATGTGGGTACTCAAATGAAAGCTCTTGATGAGTGTAACATCGGACTGAGCTTATATCTTTGAAAATATCAATAATTAAGAAATGATGTTGTATCTTGTCACCTAATGACGTTTTTAAAGATATAAGCTCACCTTGACATTACACTCATCGAGACCTTTCATTTGAGTACCCACATCAATTTTTCATATATTTATATATATTATATATATGTATATATGAAAAATATATAAAAATGCATGTGGGTACTTAAATGAAAGCTCTTAATGAGTGTAACATCGGGATGAGCTTATATTTTAAAAAATGTCAATACTTAAGAAAGTACAGTGCAATTTAACAAAAGTCATTATTTAATAAAGCAAAATTTTAATTTTTTTCAGTTCACAAGTCACGACAGTCTTAATAATAATTTTTAATTTAAATTCATTACTTGCAATGTTTTATAATAGAGAGATAAAAAATTTATGAGCGATTAAAGTGAACAAAGTTATTGAATTGGCCGTTAATTAATTTATGCTGTATCTGAAATTCAAACTAATTCAACGGAATAGTTTCTATGGATAGGTACTGTTGCATTGGTAAGCAAATGTAAATGAGAGAATATATAATTGATTATAGTGGCGATATGTGGAAGCGTTGATAATACAATTAATCTCCCATGTCGACACTCGACACTAAATACCAAATGCGAGCCAGTTTGATTAATCGATATTAACTTTGTCAAAAATCCCATCAAGTGCTTTTTACAAACATCACCATGCATTTATGCGTAAACCAACTAAAATCTACTATTTTGTATGTTTACCTACTACATGTTTTACATCATACGTTCCACGTGTAATTAAACCGTCCTGGTAAGCAACCAGCTTACCTATTTAAATGTCCTCCCACTTATTTCTTCCTGCCACTGACGGGGTTTTGTTCTTCCGCTTTCAAAGCTCTGCTCCTGTATTAGATTTTTTACAACTCAAGGATTTGAACGAACGAGTACTTCTTTGAAGGCTTTACTTTACGTTTACTCTACTTCTTTCTTTCATTTCCTAAGACTTAGCTTACCATTCAATCTTATTCGCTGAAAATAAGTTTAAAAAGAAATGGAAATATAGTATTTTATATTTTTATCTAAGCTAGTTTTTTTTTAATTAAAGAATTTTAATTTCTAAAAAAAAAAAAAGATTTCTAATAACAATAAATTTGAAAGCAGTGATAAAAGAATTGTCGATATATTGGAGCTTAAAAAAAAGTTATTGAGGAGTAATTTAGTGCTTAAAATGAATACAGATGAGATTCGAAGAAAATAAGAACAAGAAATAAAGCTGAAGAAAGAAAAAATCAAAGAAGCGAAGAAAGAAAGGCACTTATAGACGCGTTTTCTCGAGTAGCCGATGAAGAATAAAGAGTGGTCGAAGAATCAATAGCTCAATTTTAAGTATTTTCTGATGTTGAGTAAAAGCGAACGTATCCGAGCACACCCGACCTTATTTTGATCACCTCAATGTTATTAAATCACACATTTTTCTTCTTTATCTTTCTTCATCTCTTCTTTTGCTAAATTAACAATTTTTTATTTTTTTATTTTTTATTTCAGCGTGAAACCTGGAAATTTATTTGCGTGTCTTCTGACGCAAGCTCTGGCCAAGAATCTGAATAAATATTAATATCCACATTAATTTACAAAGAAGTTAATAAATAAATACTTGGATAAGATGGATAGAAAGATATTTATATTTTTAACATTTATCACTTCAAATTATCTCACGGTTGGCAAGTTGTACGTTAATGTCAGCGGCGATATAACACTTGGAGCGCTTTTTCCCGTCCACAAGAAAGGCTCCGACGGCAAGAGCTGCGGTAATATTCAGGTGAGCTTAAGTAAAGTTACTTGTTCTCTAGGTGATAATAAAAATAATAAAAAAATATAAACTAAAGGCGAAGTTTTGTAAAAATAAAAACAAAATAACATCTGATTAAATTGATAAGACGAGGAACCCTTAACACGGCTTTTCGATCGAGTGGGTACTTTTACAACCGAAAGTCACGTGTCACTGCCCGGTAGACACGTCAAATCGTACTTTACTGTATCTAGTATCTTGACATAGCCGGTAAAAAAATTAAATATAAAAAAAAATATGAGCAAGTGTCTTTGTATTTGGCAAGAACCCAATTGGAACGAGTAGATCGGAGTTTCTTCAGTTCAACTTGAATTGTATAATATATGACTATGACTGTAAGAATTAGAGCCATTCATTACTGATAACATCTAGTGCAGGGTCTTGAATGCGGTATAAATTTTCCGTGTAATTGAAAAAAAATTTATGGGTCATAGTTATTGAAGAATTTGATTTAATTCATAATTGATTTTTCTTTCCGTGGATATTTATTGAAATTACCATTTTTATAAAATTTTATATTACGCGTGAAAAAAATTTTTAATACATTTACGCCGAAAAAGAATTTTTTAAAAATTAGTATCAAAAATTTCCAATAGATAGCGCATGGTCGCTAAATTTTCTCACTACCAGAAAGTTAATTTTTGAGATATTAATTTATAGAATGAAATTTGACGGGTAGATTTGTAGAAGAAATAAATAATTACAATAAATAAAATCTCAAATTTATTTTCAAAGATAGTATTAAAAATTTCCAACAGGTGGCGCATGGTCGCTAAACATTCTCACTACCAGAGAGTTAATTTTTGAGATATTAATGTATAAAATAAAACTTGACGAATAGATTTCTAAAAATAAATAATTATGATTTATGATAAATTAAATCCCAAATTTTTTTTAAAGGGTATAGTAAAGAGTAAAATAGAATTTTTCTTTTATTTTTTATCGAGTTTTTTCCTGGACTTTTTTTTTGCAGCTAGAAGATGGTATTCAACCTCTAGAGGCAATGCTTTTCACTGTACAACAAATAAATCAAAATCCGAGAATCCTACCGGGGATAAAACTCGGTGTTCTTGCTTTTGATTCCTGTGACAATCCAAATCATGCGCTGCAGCAGGCATTGAATTTCGTAAAGGGTAAATATAAATATTATATATGATGTATTGAATTTTGTAGACTGAATTGTGAGGCTAAAGATAATATTTGCTGTCATTTTTATTCAATATAAAAAAATGTTTGCTTTTATTTTTGAAAATAAAAGGGTTCATAGCTCACGTGAACGAATACCACGACACGGAATTCCAGTGCTCAGACGGGAGCGTTCCAAGATTTCTGGGCGGAGGGTTTGATAAAGTCGTCTCAGTTCTAGCCGCCCAGTCGAGTTCCGTAACGCTACAGGTAATGGACCTAAAATAAAGTAAACGATGCGGGTAAAAACGTTGTTGATTGATCGGAAGCCATGTTCCCAGTTAAATTTATTCCAATTGAGTTTTCTTGGTTGTTACCAGCGTAAACAACCTGTACCCGTCAAAGGGATGCATTAAACACTCGAGCGAACTAGAATTTCAGAACAGGTTAATTCTGCTCAACTCCCTTCTGATAAATTTGTTCAATCAACTCTTCACAAAGATACATTCGTTACATTATTTATCTAAACACTTTTTATCAAAAACACTTTACAGTTTTAGTTTATAAATTAGTTTAACAAATATAATTATTTTTTAATTTTGTAAAAAAGTTCTCTACAAGCTCAAAAACAAATTTTGATTTTACAAATAATAAAATTTAATATTACAAAAAAAAAAAAAATATTAAAATTTATTTTTGTTGCGTTGAAAGATTAGAAAAATTATATTTTTTTATTTCAATCTCATTTTTAAGGATTTTTTATTGTTTATAGTTAAAAATAAATAACTCTATCGAAAAGGTGATAATTTTTTACATAAAAAATAGTCTTAGTAGAATTTTTATTAAAATTTTTTCTCTTCGAAAAAAATAATTAAAAAATTGGGAAATTTTAGCAATCTAAAATTACTGATTACTGACTACAATAGCTTACACGAATAGTAAATATTAAAAAGCAACTACAAAATTCCAAATAGTCCTATTCTTCCAACCCTGCGATTTTTTTCGCTTATTTGTATTTTCATTATTTTCACTACAATAGAAACGACAGATGATAGAAAAATCGTATAGTATTTACAGCCAGCTGGCGTTATTTTTTTTATTGCGTGCTTTTTTATCCAGGTTGCCTCGATGCTCCGATTATTTGGTGTACCTCAAATATCATACATGGCGACTTCACCATCGCTGAGTAGCAAAGAAAAATATCCGCATTTTTTTCGAACCGTACCAAGTGACGTGAATCAAGCGCACGCTATGCTAGAAATTCTCAAGTAAGTTTTCTCCAAACGGCGAAGTATATTTCAAAAACTCTTTTAAAATTCTACGCTTCAAGTGTGAAAATAAATTTATCCGAGAATCTGTAATTCAAAAGACTCTTCTTTCCTGAGAATTGCTTTTTATTTATTTATTTTTTTTTTTTTTCAATAAATAAATAGACATATTATTTGTAATATTCAAAGAAAATTAAAAATTATTAATTATTAATTATTAAATTATTAATTATTAATTATTAAATTATTAATTATTAATTATTAAATTATTAATTATTAATTATTAAATTATTAATTTGATTAAATATATGAAATAGTTCACTCAATTAAATTATCAAATTATTATTTGTAATATTCAAAGGAAATTAAAAATTATTAATTATTAAATTATTAATTTGATTAAATATTTGGAATAGTTCACTCAATTAAATTATCAAATTATAACTTTGACAATCTGAACTTTGGTTATTTGTACTTTGAAGTTTTGTCAAGTGAAACTTCAGCACAAATATCGAGATTATAATATTTCTCATACATAATGAGACAAAAAACAAAAAAAATTCTGTTTATATTATTTTATTAAAAAATTAGTAGTTATAATAAAAATAATGCAAATTTTGTTTGAAAAAAAAATATTATTATTTGTTCTAGTAAATTATTTATTAAAAAAAAATTGTTTTTATTTAATTAACAATTAGACCTTTGATTAAAAATGAAATAATAACTAGAAAAAATTTTATTTGTTTCGAAAAAAACTATAAAAAATAAAGTACGAAATTTTCTAAAAAAAAAAGTAACTTTTAAAGTCTAAAATAGTTTTAATGAACAAATTTATGAATCTAAAAATAAATTTATAATTTCAACCCCGACTAAAAGAAATAAATTTGAAATTTTAACCCCAGCGGAGTTGTGGGAATGAATAGGATGTACTGAAGAAATACATTGAGTGCTATTACTTGTTAGTGGTTGGGCGGGTGGAAAGCTCGTATCCCAGAATCCGCAATCCTCTGTCCGAGACGTACACCCGAAAGTTTTTAGTAAAACTATTGGCATTGTTCTAGGCGATTTGAGTGGACTTATGTGTCAGTGGTCTACTCCGACACCGAGTACGGTAATCACGGATACGAGACCTTAGTTTCGCTGGCCAACAACTATTCAATCTGCTTCAGTGCGCCGCAGAGGATAGACAAGGAGCACTTCGTAGCAGAAGACTACGATAACGTCATTCGTACAATCACTAACAAAACTCAAGTTCGAGGTACGTTTCCTGTAATCGATTCCAGTCTGCTCTTCTATTATATTCCATGCTTCTATCCCGCCTATGACTAACTATAACTGTTAACTACACACCCACACACCCTCGAATTCGTCGCTTGACAGCCGAAGCTCTTTGTTTCTGTCTGCTAGGAAAAATTGCTTGTACTCCGAGCTATTCACCTTGCTAATGGAATTTCAGCTCTGATTGTTTTGTCTTCGGAAAATATCGAAAAGAAGCCACAAAGACGGATTAAAAAAAATCTCCAGTAAACTTTTTGAAATAATGAAGTTAATTAATTAACACTTTTTTTTTTTTTTTAATTTTTAAGTGACTTACTACTTATATAATACATTAATTTATTAATCGGCTTTACGGATTAAAGGTATCAGTTGATTTTATTACAAGATTTACATTAATTAAACTCCAGCGATTTGTAAGCGGATTAAGTTTTGTCGTACTAAAAATCGAAGTAAACTTTTATTTATTGATAAAACAAAGTAAAAAAATTTTTTTCTACTTGATTCAAAGCAAAAAATAACTCGAAATGATTATTTTATCTCTAACTACAGTTAGAGATTATTTCTCTTGAATCAAGTTACTTCTTTAGCACTATAAAGTCCAAACTTCTATAATTAGATAAAGATAACTTGGTAAAATAATAAATTTTATTTCAGTGGTAGTACTTTTCGCGGAGAAAACAACAACTCTTCGAGTGCTCGAAGCTGCCCGACGACTTGGAGTTGGCACGAGATTTGTGTGGATTGGAAGCGACGCTTGGCCTAGTACAAATCATCGTGATTTGCACAGTTTGGGAAATTACAATAGGGACCAAGAAACTGTTGTGCTGGAGGGGGCGCTTGCTGTTCAACCCTTGTCGAGACACTTGGATGGTTTTGATGATTACTTTACTAATCTGACCCTAAGTCACGCTGAAGTCAATCCTTGGTTTCAGGAACTTTGGCAGGAGTATCATAAGTGTGATAAAGATACTTTAGTAATAAAATTTTTCAATTTTTTACTTTATTATTATTATTATTTAAAAATTTTTTTAATAATAAAATATTTCAAAAATGCTTTATCTCTAGATACATAATTAAGAAATGACCTCGTATCTTGTGAACTATTGACATTTTTAAAGATATAAGCTCACTCCGACATTACACTCATCGAGACCTTTCATTTGAGTACCCACATCAATTTTTCATATATTTTATATATCTATATATTTTATAAATACAATATATATAAAATATATCAAAAATGCCATGTGGGTACTCAAATAAAAGGTCTCGATGAGTGTAACATCGAAATGAGTTTATATCTTAAAAAATGTCAATAATTAAGAAATGACATTGTATCTTGTCAACTAATGATATTTTTAACGATATAAGCTCATCCTGATGTTACACTCATCAAGACCTTTCATTTGAGTACCCACATCAATTTTTCATATATTTTATATATTTATATATTTCACAAATACCATATATATAAAATATATAAAAAATGCCATGTGGGTACTCAAATGAAAGGTCATGATGAGTGTAACATCGGGATGAGCTTATATCTTTAAAATATATGTTATATATACGTATATATGATAAAATATATCAAAAATGCATGCGAGTACTCAAATGAAAGCTCTTGATGAGTGTAACATTGGGATGAGCTTATATCTTCCAAAATATCAATATTTAAGAAAGTACAGCGCAATTTAACAATAGTCATTATTTAATAAAGCAAAATTTTATTTATTTATAGTTGAAAACTTTTTTCAAAAATTTTTCAGCTATGACAAAGAAACTCTTTAAAATAATTTTTCCGATTTAAAAATTTTTCTCTTGAACAAAATTCAATTTTTTTTTTCACTATAAATAAAAAACTTCCAATAAATAATAATAAAAAAAAATTTCCAGGACGGCTGCGATGATCCATCAATGAAAATGAAATATCGAACAGCTTACAAGCAGCAAAGATTCATCCACTTCGTTCGGGACGCGGTTTACGCGGTGGCTCATGCGTTGCATAATCTACAGGTGGAGGCATGTGGGAAGAATTTCATCGGTATTTGCGACAGAATGAGACACATAGACGGCGAAACTCTGTCAAAGTACTTGAGCACGGTCACGTTCAAAGGTAAGTAAGTAAGTGAGTAAGTCTTGTTCAGCCTCCAACTGCATGATGTTGACGTACTCAAGTGTATTATTACTTAAGCGGCAAACATTCGGCAATTTCCATCCATAGAGCACAAACTCAACTACTCTACTCCACACTACTCTATATTACATCTTGTGCTTTCAGATGAAGCCGGTAATCCATTTAGGTTCGTTAACAAAGTTGACGGTCCACCCCGCTATTCTATTTTGAATTTCCAGCGCGAAGACGACGGAACTTATCACTGGCACGTTGTAGGCAATTATACCCGTAAGTCTTCTTTACAATCTTCAGCGAATAAATTCTTCTTAAAATTTAATTATTGCTGTTTAATCTAAATCCAAAGTTTTAATTTAAATCTTTGGATTCAATTCACAGAAACGAACGGCGCGAAGCCGATTTTATTTGTTGACGAAACAAAGTTGAAATATCGCAACGAAAATGAGTCAGGAGCGAAATTTTTCCCCACATCGGCTTGCTCGTCGCCTTGCCAGCATAACCAGGTCGCTGTTAGGGAAAAACAGGACGCTTGTTGCTGGCACTGCCAAAATTGCGGCTCCTACCAATTCAAAGCTGACGAGCACCGCTGCCAAGACTGCGAAAAAGGAAAAAAGCCCACCAGTGACAGAAAAAGCTGCGAATTAGTCGAGGAAGAATTTATTGACTACTCGAGTCCTTGGGCCGTCGGCGCGATGGCTGTTGCTAGTTGTGGTAAAAAAATTGACTAATTAATTAATTAATTAATTAATTATTTAAAGATTTTATGAGTGGTAATTGTAATCAACAGGAATACTGGCGACTATCTTTGTGCTGTCAGTGCTCTGGATTTACAGCGACACGCCGATAATAAAAGCCTCCGGTCGCGAATTGTCCTCGCTATTATTGGTAGGAACGCTGATATCATTTCTGATGACGTTCGCTATTGTCGCGGAGCCGAATGTCGAGACTTGTGCAATCACCAGGTTTGGAGTTGGCTTCTGCTACACGCTTTGCTACGCGGCTCTGGTCACTAAGACCAACAGGATCCACAGGATCTTCAATAAAAAGTGCCACAGCCCTCACAAGCCCAAGTATACGAGTCCAAAGTCGCAAATTGTTATTACGGGGCTTATTACTTCTGTGGAAGTTTTTATCAATGCTCTGTGGCTGTACATTGTACCCTCATCGATTTTGTATTCGTATCCTTCAAGGGAGACAAGGATACGCATCTGCAGCGGGCTTGATGATGAGTCTTACTTGGTTGGATTAGTTTATCCTTTTATTTTGATAGGTTTGTACACAGAAAAATGAATTTATTTGAATCAAGTAAATAATTTTGAAGAACTTTTGGTTTTCTTGATTTGAGTGAAAAAATTCTTAAACTAAGAAATTTTGGTAATTAATTACAAGTCGGGTCCACCCTATTTTTGGCCATATCGACGTGAAAAATTAACATTTTCAAATTTTTTTTTGATTCCGCTTGTTTTTACGGCGCATTTATGAAAAAAATGTCGTGAAAGAAAAAAATAAAGATTTCGATGTTGAAAAAAATTTGGCTTTCATGTTTTTGGATAAAATTTCTATTTTATTTTTTTTTTAAGTTTTTGATATATTTTTTTTTGAAAAGTACTTAAAAAACGAACAATTATAAAAAAAAAAAAGTTGAATATTATGATTTTTTTTTAATTTATAAATTTTTTCGAAAATTTGTTAAAATTGTGATAATCAACTTTTTTTTTTTTAAATTGTTCATTTTTTTTGTATTTTTCAAAAAAAAATATATATCAATAAAATCAAATAAAAATTTCGTTCAAAAAATGAAAATTAAAATGGTGACCCCACTTGTAAATATTTACCAAAAAATTCTTAAACTAAGAATTTTTTTTTGGTTTAAATAAATTTTACTTGATTCAAGACAATGAAACTTTTCAAAATTATTTTCTTGGTTCAAAAATTTTTCTCTTAATTCAAGTTAATTTTTTTTCTGTGTAAGGAAAAAATTGTTTAAAAAAAAAATTGGTACTTAAAATTTTTAAAAAAATTTGATTTGTCATTTCATTTAAAATAAAAAAACTTTTATATCGATTGAATACGTATATTCCTTAATTAAATGATTGATTTATCAACTAATTGATTTGTTTATGTACTGAATTGCAGTGATTTGCACAATATACGCAGTGAAAACAAGAAAATGCCCGGATGGATTCAACGAAACCAAACACATTGCCTTCACGAATTACACGACATTGATACTCTGGCTGGCGTTCGTGCCGCTGTACCTGGCATTCACCAGTAATGCAATCAGAGTTGTTACACTGGCGCTGTCACTCTCTTTGAGCGGAATCGCGCAACTTGGGTGCTTGTTTTTTCCAAAAGTTTATATCGTGCTGATGAAGCCGGAGAAAAACACGAAAGAACTTGTTATGGCACATCACAGAAGTTCCTCTTATTTGTCGTCACCCGCAGCGACGCCAATTGTTATTCTCAATGGTAATCCATTCGCATTTTCCACACCAATCAAAAAGGCGTAAAAGTTGGTACAGTTTTTTTAGTTTTTTTTAACCAGTTGCTTATTAACAAAGTAACAATTTGAAAAAATTGTATCACTAACCATTATCGTTAATTATTTATTAATACACAAATATGTCATTAATTTATTAATTGATTATTATTAATAAAAAATTATTTTAGGGAATTATTTGAAAAATATTCAAGGTAATGAATCATTACTAAGATCATCGCGTAGTTGTAGCACAACTTCAACTTTATGTAAATATAATTATAATTAATATTTATTATTGTTATTATTATTGTCATTATCTATATTATTAAATGAATAAGAAAAATTTTGTGTCCAAGATAGTCATATGATAAAATCGGATTTTTTTGGTGAATTTTAGTGTCATTGCGAAGGTCTTAATTTGAATTTGTACCTTTTCAAGGTTTGGTATCATTTTCACCGATAGTCTGATAATTATGATAATTATTTAGACTACATTCGAAAATTCTTTATCTCTAGATATATAATTAAGAAATGACCTTGTATCTTGAGAACTATTGACATTTTTAAAGAAATAAGCTCATCTCGATGTTACACTCATCAAGACCTTTCATTTGAGTACCCACATCAATTTTTCATATATTTCATACATTTATATATATGTATATTTGAAAAATATATCAAAATGCATGTGGGTACTCAAATGAAAGCTCTTGATAAATGTAACATCGGGATGAGTTTATATATTTAAAAATGTCAATAGTTAAGAAAGTACAGGGCATTTTAACAAATATCTTGTGAACTATTGACATTTTTAATGATATAAATTCACCCCGACATTACACTCATCGAGACCTTTCATTTGAGTACCCACATCAATTTTTCATATATTTATATATATTATATATATGTATATATGGAAAATATATCAAAAATGCATGTGGGTACTCAAATAAAAGGTCTCGATGAGTGTAACATCGAAATGAGTTTATATCTTAAAAAATGTCAATAATTAAGAAATGACATTGTATCTTGTCAACTAATGATATTTTTAACGATATAAGCTCATCCTGATGTTACACTCATCAAGACCTTTCATTTGAGTACCCACATCAATTTTTCATATATTTTATATATTTATATATTTCACAAATACCATATATATAAAATATATAAAAAATGCCATGTGGGTACTCAAATGAAAGGTCATGATGAGTGTAACATTGGGATGAGCTTATATCTTTAAAATATATGTTATATATACGTATATATGATAAAATATATCAAAAATGCATGTGAGTACTCAAATGAAAGCTCTTGATGAGTGTAACATCGGGATGAGCTTATATTTTTAAAAACGTCAACATTGAAAAAGTTATGTGCAATTTAACAAAATTCATTATTTAATAAAGCAAAATTTTATTTATTTATATTTCACAAGTCACGGCAGTCACATAGTGAATAACAATAATAATAACAATAATAAAATTCTTTTAAATGGATAAATTAATATTATTTATTATTATTATCATAAATTAATGAATTTTTATAAATTTTAGGTAATACAAAGCCATTGATTGATATTAATGCGTCGAACGAAGCAATTAATGAAAACACCGAGTCAGAATTAAAGCTGACGTAAAGACTTTTTATAAAAAGAAATAAAACAAACTAACTGGGACACAACAGACAATGCTTCCCTAATAGTTAATGGTTAATCAATCAATTAATTCTTCCAATGTATAAAAACATTCGCGTTTTATATTAAATCTAATAAACCACCGTAAATAAAATTAAAAAAGTGGAGAATTTATAAATATAAATGAAATTTATAATAAAATATTTAATGGATACATATCGCTAACTTAAGAAAATATTTATTAAATAATTAGTTAATTAATTAATTACTGTGTATTCCATACATATCGAGTACTTAGAACCAAATATTTAATAAATACGCAGGCTGTGTTAATACACGAGTACTCAACCGCTTACCTTTTTTAACTTAATTTTTTCTATTTAAATAATAAAAATAATTAAAAAATAGCGTTGTTTAATGTAGATGTACATATCACTGATTTATTGAAAAATAATTGATTAAAATACAGCAGTAATTACTCAGTACACTATACATGTAAAAATAATGCCAAGTGTTTTAAAAATTTTGAATGATTGCCATAAGTCCAAGCCACAAAAATATCTATTACTATTTGATTAATTACTAATTATATAATAAAATAAAATAAAAAAAATAACATATCCTCACATAAATGCCTATATGTTACATTGTATATATTTGTACATAATAAAAATAAATTAAATAATTATAAACCTTATTTAAATTTTCTTAATTTTATAATTATCCACTAAGGCACATTAATAATAGTAATACTACTGTGCAATAAATATAATTAATAATTACTAATTATGATTACTTTAATGTGATGTACTGTGGTAATATATATTCAATATTTAATATTTAATATTTAATAAATGATATAAGTATATAAGGCACTTAGATGCTAATGAAATGTTTTCACTTCATTTTTAATTAATGGTATAATTAATTAAAGAGAAAACATATTGATATGATAAGATATATATGATATTGCTCGTTACACATGAGTTGAATCATTAATTACTAATTACTAGTTACAGATATATATTTCTTTATGATATACGTGAAATTAATATATATGAATTGATAATTTTAGTCAATTAAAAAATCAATACAAAATTATCAATTAAAAAATTAATAGCTGCTTAAGGGCAAATATTTTAATATCCTGAATTCTGGAAGACTGGATACTCGTTAAGAGTCCAAAGTTTGTACAATTATTGATTTATATCTATCCCTAATTACTCTTAAATTAAACTAAGGTCGGCGCCACGCCAATCCGATGTTCTGACAAAAAACATTTTGAATTTTGAGCAATAAATTTGTAATTTTTGAGCAGTGTAAATTTTTTAATTTGAGCGAATTGAAATTTTTTTTGTACCGAGCGCGTGTTTTTAATAATTTATTTAGGTAATGTATATGTTATAGAATTATTGTAATAAAATATATGTTTTTCTCATAACACCGAACGTGCATTGTGAAACGCGACGAACCTATGCAGAGCACGCTTTTATCGCAATGCTCTGCTCATAAGGCCTTTCATGGACGGAATTACTGATAAGGCTTTATGCATACGTCTAAATAAATAAACATACGATAATCTAAATTACAATTACAAATACTCACACGTTTTTATAAATATATATAAACATTCATTTCAACTATCATCATTATATAATGATAATTAATAATTAATAATTACTTTTTTTTAACTATTTATTGTTTACGGAATAAAATTACGGTTTAAGTCACACAGCCGCGCGGTTTACGAGTGTAACATTAATTATCATTTACTCACTTATTAATCGTATTATCAATTAATAAACCATTTATACCAATTATCGATAACTCTATCAATATTTTATTTTTATATTTTATACTAATTTTAAAAAATAAACACAACAAGCCCGAAGTTTAATTAAGTGGGCGTAAAAAAAATTCATCCTTCAAAATAACTGATGAGTAAAAATTTATAAACTTTTAACAAATATTTAGTTATCACTTTTTTTATTTTTCGGTACTGTAATTAAAGATTTAATTTAAAAATTACATTTTTTATCGGTTAAAAATTTATTTTTTTTTTTATTTTAAAAAATTATTAAAAGAATTTTTTTTCTTTAATCTTAAAAAATTTTATGTTAAAAAATTTAGTTTTTGAATAAAATAAAAAATAGTTTGATGTCTGTAAATCTATATTATTAAGAGAATAAGAAAAATTTTGTTTCCAGGATAGTCATATGATAAAATCGACTTTTTTAGTGAAATTTAGTGTAATTGCAAAAGTCTTGATTTGAATTTGTGCCCTTTCAAGATTTAAGTTAATTCTCACCGATAGTCAATTTATTACGATAAGTATTTAGGCTGCATTCGAAAATGCTCTCTCTAGATACATAATTAAGAAATGACCTTGTATCTTGAGAACTATTGACATTTTTAAAGAAATAAGCTCATCTCGATGTTACACTCATCAAGACCTTTCATTTGAGTACCGACATCAATTTTTCATATATTTATATATATTATATATATATATGTATATATGAAAAATATATAAAAATGCATGTGGGTACTCAAATGAAAGCTCTTGATGAGTGTAACATCAGGATGAGCTTATATCTTTAAATAAGTCAATATTTAAGAAAGTACAGTGCAATTTAACAAAATTCATTATTTAATAATAAAAATTTAATCACAGTACCGATGTAATAAAATGGAATGTAAAAAAGTTGAATATAAATTCTAAAAATTTAAAATGAGCTTTCATGTTTGGACTTAAAATTATCCTTAAGATTTTCTGGGGAGGGTGTCATCGCGGGGTTGTCATACGCGAATTCTAGAGTAGTATCCTCGCTCGCGTACTTTCTGGATACATTAGTGCTGGTGGTGTCCGGTGTAGAAGACCCGTTAGAATTAGACTTACTGTCCGAGCCCTGGGAGGCCGAAGACGGCGGGGAAACTGCAGCACTTATCGTCGGCAAGGTCGAAATCACCGCGTTGGACGCTGGCTTGACGACGGTAACAGCCTCGACGTCGGTTCTTACTTTGTTGTTATTGTTCTTGGCCCACTTTTTCCCGAAAAGCTTCTCCAGTGCGGAACGGATCCTCTTGAACTTAACGACTGTTTGTATCAGGAAGATTATTATCGCGAGGATCGTTATCAGCGTTAGCGCCAGGGAAATTTTAACCAGCGATCCCAGCCGTTGAACATCTTCTGTGAACATTTAATGATAATGTTATTGCCTATTAAGTTTTTAGTTGAATCATCCGGAAGATAACTTTTGTAGACTCTTAAAATTAAGGTTTTTTTCTTTTCTGGCAGTAAAACTTACCCTCGTAAATCCAGATAACAATTGTTATGGTCAAGTCGATTACACCGAGGTTTTTACGGCTCTTACTTAGGTCATAGGTAAAGAACGTGGAGATTGGATTTATCGATCTTACATCAAGTTGATGCATTTCTTACAGCTTATACCATTTATATATAGAAATTTATATTACTCGAGTTCAAAAGCAGAGTTACTTACTCTATAAAAATCAATATTACTTTTTTAGTTTCCATAAGAGGGAAATTTGATCAATTATTTATGGTATTACTTCTCTCTAAAAGCTTTTTAAAATTTTATATGAATTTTTTACAGTTTTATGATTATTTTTTCGATAAGTTTTTATTTTATTGCCAAATCGTGAGATTTTATAATTTTTTTTTAATAATTTATAATTTTTTTAATAAATTAAAAAATTATAAAATAATTAAAAAAATTCTTTAATTTTCATTTTTAAAATTTTTTTTTAAACAAAAATAAGTTAAAAATATTTATAAATTTTAATTTTTTATTAAAATTTTAAAAATATAAATTTTTAGTTATTTTTTTATTAAAAAAAAATTTATTAAAAAATTTAGATATTTTTAATAAATTTGAAAATAAATTTGAAAAAAAATATTTTGTAATAATTTTTAAAGAAGAAAAAATAAAAAATATTAGAACAAAGGAAGTAGAATTTCGGTCTAACCTGTCCAGTTATTTCTTAAAGCGAGTTCTACGATCTAGGATGAACATAAATAAAATCGCGTGCATGTCATACTGTGCCAGTCTTGTAGCAGAAAAAATCAAGCGATATATTGCGTGCAGACTGATATGCATCGCGAAATTATCCTGTATGACTCTACATAAAAATAATCTCGTGATATAATAAAAAGTTAGAATAAATTTTCTTGAATAATTAATTTTCCCGAACAATTAAAAAGGAAACTTTGGTATAATTTAAAGTAAACAGATCAGTAGATTTTGGTAAAATAGAGACAATATCATCCTCTGTTAAATAATTAAACCGTTAAAATCTCCTCCTACATTTATCACGGGAGTTACAGTCACTTAATCTCTCGGAGAGTATGACTCACACTGTCTAATTAATATTCTAACGGTGTACTAACTTACCTCTTAAGTTCTCATCTCGTCCCGGCTCTGCACGTAGTACGTATCTCTGGTCGTGCAGGTACTCTGAAAGTTAATGTTCAATATAAAGTAAAAGTAAAAATAAAAATTAAATTACTACGTACTTTTTAAAATATTAAGTACATTGAAAAAAAATAATTTTTTATTAAATAAAATTATTTTCTTGAATTATATAAATTTTTTTTGACTGCAAAATTATAAAATAATTCTTTTATTTTAACATAATAATTAACCAAGCTTTGACGAGCGTTAATTTGTAAAAGTTAAGACAAACAGACGTTTGAAGCGAGGGTGTAAAATATAATCCAATAGAGTTGATTAGCAAATTTGTTTAGAATACAAAGATGCGCAAGGATGATAAGAGACGTTCAACGTTGATAGATTGTTTATGTGTATGTATGTAAGTTTCTGTAAACATCATGTGTATGTGTGTATATATCTATATATGTTTACATGCATAAGGTTGTAGTGAGCGTCAACATCAGGTTTGTTAACTCAACGGAAGCCAGCTCGTTATCGAGTTGGCACAGAGTGTTAACGAGCCGCAGTTCAAAACTTACAAACTTCCAAGGTGCTAAGTCTAACGCGTCTATCAATTCCACGACATTTCCTGTCTTCGAAACTTGCTTCATTAATTCTAATGATTATCGTTATTACATTATCGCCAGTATTCCACTTAACTATTTATACCCTTAATTATTTCACTTTATAACTATTATCATCACTTTTCCCTTTTTTTAACGTCAAGCTCCGTTTTTACACTGATAGAAGGATTTATTTGTACCAAAAAATATTTGTTAATGGTTAACAAATCATTTATTAGAGACGACTTTTTAGTATTAAACAAATATTTCTTAGTATTTAAAATGATTTGTTTGTATTTAATAAATCTGATATTCATTTATTAAATATTAATAAATCTTTTTAAATACTAAGAAATATTTATTAAGGACTAAAAAGTGGTCTTTAATAAATGATTTGTTAAATATTAACAAATATTTATAACTATAAACAAATCCTTTTATCAGTGTATTTATTTATTTTATTTAATCGACCCTAGAACATACAGAGTATGTTACATTAATAGTGAGTAGTTTTATATAAATTAAAGTATAACATTTTCAAGTTTGTTAATATTAATTGTATTATAATTTGACTTATAATATGAATCTTATATAAATTTTACTAAAGTATTGAATCTAAGCATTATAATATTATTATTAAAAAATCAATTACCGGCAAAAATTTTAAATTCTTCCAAATTAAAGTATAACATTTTGAATTTTGTTAATATCAGTAGTATTATAATTTGACTTAGAGTATGATTATTATAAATTCGACTAAAAGATGAGATTAGGATATGGTGGGCTGTTTATTTATTTATTTACTCATTTAGGCGTAAAAATTCAAAATTAATTAATTATAAGTAAAAAAAAAAAATAATTGAATCATTTTTTTATTAAAATTTTTTAATAAAGTATTTTATAATTTTTTTTTTTTAATACGAAAAATTTGATAATTTTGTATAAATATTAAAATTGAACTAAAATTAAAAAAAAAATGATTTAACAAGAAATAAAACCTAAAAATAATTTTATAAAAATAATTGAGACCGTAAAGCACGTAGTAGAATCTAAAAAATGTGAGTAAATTTTTTACTTTTACGACATCATTAGCCTTGTTACATTGATGGTGTCGGAGGAGTTGTGAAAAAATTGACGTATGATTTACCGGAAGTTTTATACATCTACATATAACTATCGTGTCATCCATCATGTTTCTTGCAGTACACCATTACAGTCTTTTTCCTGTCCCAGCCTCGGCCCCGTCAAACCTCGACCGCAGTCGGGTTCCATTTCTGCATTAACGATACAAGAACATCCACCAGACATTATAAAAGACTAATGCTAGATTTATACAGAGCCAAAAAATAAATCCACTTTTTATACGTCGTTCATTTCTTATAACTTATATATAAATCATAACAATCCAACACATTATCTTTATGTATTTTTATTTTTATTTTTATTATTTGTTGTCGTTATATATGCAATAGAGAAATAATAGATTAATTTCGCGCAGACGCAATTCTGAGTTTACAAGTTGGGTCGTGATAGCAACCTGCTGCAAACAATACCCCGCAATTCTATACAATGGTGTAATTACTGTAGGCTTCCCGCATCGTCATCAGCACATACTACCTTCCTTCATATTTTATTCTTATGTTCTATTTTATGCTATATACTACTATATACTTTAATATTCATACTTATATGTATATGTGTGTGTTCACTACGCGCGATAATATTAAAAAACGGTATTTATGTTCTTGTTTTAATGGCACGAAATCGAGAGATTATTTCGCTATTTAATTTTTCACTTAAATGTACAATTAAACATTCTTTTTTGTAAAATTTTTAAAATAATTTATTTTTCTAAATCACATTTATTTAAAAAAATTTTTAATAATTTTCAGATAATAACTAGTAACCTTGGAAAAAATTAAAATTTTGCTTTATTAAATGATGATTTTTGTTAGATTGCACTGTACTTTCTTAAATATTGACGTTTTTGAAGATATAAGCTCATTCCGATATTATACTCATCAAGAGCTTTCATTTGAGTACCCACATGCATTTTTGACATATTTTTCATATATACATATATATAATATATATAAATATATGAAAAATTGATGTGGGTATTCAAATGAAAGGTCTTGATGAGTGTAGTGTCGGGGTGAGCTTATATCTTTGAAAATGTCATTAGTTCACAAGATACAATGTCATTTCTTAATTATTGACATTTTTTAAGATATAAACTCATTTCGATGTTACACTCATCGAGACCTTTCATTTAAGTACCCACAAGAATTTTTTTATATATTTTATATATATATGGTATTTGTGAAATATATAAATATATAAAATATATGAAAAATTGATGTGGGTACTCAAATGAAAAGTCTTGATGAGTGTAACATCAGGATGAGCTTATATCTTTAAAAATGTCATTGGTTGACATGATACAATGTCATTTCTTAATTATTGACATTTTTTAAGATATAAAGTCATTTCAATGTTACACTCATCGAGACCTTTCATTTAAGTACCCACAAAGATTTTTTTATATATTTTTTATATATATGGTATTTGTGAAATATATAAAATATATAAAAAATTGATGTGGGTACTCAAATAAAAAGTCTCGATGAGTGTAACATTGGGATGAGCTTATATCTTTAAAAATGTCAATATTTCACAAGATGAAAGGTAATTTCAATGAAATGAAATCTTGAAAAGGGAGAAATTCAAGTCAAGATTTTTGCAATGCCACTAAATTTCACTAAAAAAACCGATTTTATCATCTGATTATCCTGAAAACAAAATTTTTCTTATTTTCTTAATAATATAGATAATAAATTAAAAAAATTTTACACTTAAAAAAATGTTTGTTTTTAAATTAAAGACAAAAACAAATTTAATAAACTTTATTGATGTCAAAATAATACCCGAAATAAAATAAAAGAGAAGACTTGAAAAAGATCTACCTGACTTGGTTCGAAATTACAGGGAAGAAGTAAAGATAAAAAAAAAGGTGTATTGAATTGGCGCGAAACCAAGAAAGGAACAGAACTCTACAGGGTTACGTTGCGTTCTATTGTACAATAAGATTGGATGAAAGTAGCACACTATACTCTACAGAGGTGTAGAGTGTAGAAGTTAAAAAGAAGTAGAATAGAATGAGAATGTAAGGTAAAAAAAGGAGCCAAGAAGCTGATGAGTCATCGGGTAAACTCGCTTAACTTCTTTATACTTGGCAGCAGGTTGCTGTAGTCATATAAATATATATGGAGAACATTCCCCTATCCCCCAATCCTCAAGCCGTTCCATCTAGCATAGCTCGACTTAAGCGTCAGGTGTAGAATAATTGAGGCTTAGGTTACTCAAGTGTACATATGTATACTCAGGTGAACCCTATTATCCAATCCCCATTGTCATCGTTTGAATTATAGATCATTTATTATTAAATGTCCCGGGAAAAAAATATAAAAATAAATTAAAATACACATTCGTTCTTTTTTTTTTTTTTATATTTATCCGTCTAGGAGTAATAAACTATGCAATAATTTCAATTACTCAATAATCAATTGCATAATTTCCTGCATCAATGAAATAATCATCAATCGAGTGTGTCATCTTTTTATTTTTACATTTACTACCGCGGTTTTATTTACGAAACTCACTCGCGAGATTTTTTATAGTTTATAATTAAATATTTTTATTTAAAAAATTTATTAATTTATTAATGTTAATAAATTAGCGAACTCGAAAACGGCAACTGTTACAATATGTAAGTAACGAGTCAAAGAGAGGTAAATTAATTAATTTGATTTTGGTACAATCGCTTTCTGCTGTTTAAATATTTGACTTCAAAGGATAATAGTGTGCATTATATTATTTTATTTTATTTAATATTTATGTACCCAATAATAAATAGTATGTACTCACTATGATAAATTGAGTTTCTATTTTGCAAGTTGGGAAGATAAAAAATAACAAGGGTTTAATTTTAAATTTGTCGACTAGAAATATTCTGTCATAGTCTGTTGTTGGCATTGTGTAATAATTTAAAGGAAAATAATAATAATAATATGATAGTGACTGAATCATTTCACGAGGAAAATAATGCTATGGTAAAAAGTTATTGTACGGGAATTTATTACAGGCACGCCCTATTCACAAGAGATGCATCCCACTCATTATTTGAGTAAATTTGTGCATCTTCCTTCTAACCACTTATTTTATTTTATTTTATTTTTATATAATAAAAACATACATTGTATAAATTTTGTATACTTATACAATAAAGTTACCGGTATTTATGGCTTTTGTGCCGTCAATGACGAAAGAAATAAATTTTTTGAATGCAACAAAGTCTATATTCTGAGAAAACAAATAATTCGGTGAGAAAAACTGACTTTTTTTGTGTCCCAGGATTTTTAGAGGAAAATTATTAGGATTTGTGTTTCCAATCCCGGTAATAAAATAAATTATAGAAAGTACAAAACATTAGACTTTCTACGCAGTATTTTCCAAGTAAAGGACCTCGTAAATTATTTTTTAAAATTTATAGGGATTGAGAAAAAAAATATTTACCTTGACAATCTGTGACACAAAGATCAAGCTGCCGATTATGAGATTTAGAATCACAAATAGACGAGCACGGCTTGCACTGGCTGTCGAAACGACTGCAGTACTCGGAAGTTGAGCATCTATATTCCCCGCATTTGGTCCCCACGGGGTCCAGCGTCGCCTCCGATATCCCGACCGCCAAAATAAAGACCAAAAAAAGATTAAGCAGCGTCATTATATTTAATAATATTTTTATCTCCTCATTAGCGTTGGAACG
Source organism: Cotesia glomerata (assembly GCF_020080835.1). Taxonomy (NCBI): domain Eukaryota; kingdom Metazoa; phylum Arthropoda; class Insecta; order Hymenoptera; family Braconidae; genus Cotesia; species Cotesia glomerata. The sequence continues at coordinate 30,074,663 of NC_058160.1, forward strand.
TCAATCCCTCGGTTATTCTCAGCAACATGTCTTGGATGTTTCGCTTGGAATCTGACGACTCCATTTTTAATCTGGAAAAAAAGTCTTATTAAGAATTGAAAAAAAAAAAAATTCTTATTATTGAAAACTTTTTATCTTTTTTGATAAAGATTTTCTTTAAATAATATTAAGCATAGAGAATATTGATTTTTAGTGAAAAAATAAGCAATTTGAAAAGGGCACATCTGGTTGTACTGCTACACCGGATTAGTACTCAATCGAGTACGAATAATACGCGCATTCACATTTTCGGTAATTGCGTATTATCGTTCATCATGTAGCATTACTAATTTAGTTGGGACTTTATAATCTCAATGGGATTTTCACTACTCATGTTTCATGTTAATTTATCTACTTTACTACATTATTATTATTATTTAAAAAATTTATAGACAACAACAATAATAATAATGATAATAAAACCCTGCAATCGTTCAAAGTTATTATCTATATTATTAAAAAAATAAGAAAAATTTTATCTCCAGGATAGTCATTTAATAAAATCGGTTTTTTAGTGAAATTTAGTGTCATTGTAAAGGTCTTGACTTGAATTTGTGCCTTTTCAAGGTTTCATTTCATTCTCACCGATAATCAATTTATTATGAGAATTATTTAAGCTGCATTCAAAAATTCTTTATCTTTAGATACATGATTAAGAAATTACCTTGTATCTTGTGAACTATTGACATTTTTAAAGATATAAGCTCATTCCGATGTTACACTCATCGAGACCTTTCATTTGAATACCCACATCAATTTTTCATATATTTTATATATTTATATATTTCTTAAATACCATATATATAAAATATATAAAAAATATCATGAGGGTACTTAAATGAAAGGTCTCGATGAGTGTAACATCGAAATGAGTTTATATCTTAAAAAATGTCAATAATTAAGAAATGACATTGTATCTTGTTAACTAATGACATTTTAAAAGATATAAGCTCATCTTGATGTTACACTCTTCAAGACCTTTCATTTGAGTACCCACATCCATTTTTCATATATTTATATATATTATATATATATATATATATATATATATATATATATATATATATATATATGTATATATGTATATATGAAAAATATATCAAAAATGCAAGTGGGTACTCAAATGAAAGCTCTTGATGAGTGTAACATCGGGATGAGCTTATATCTTTAAAAACGTCAATAGTTAAGAAATTACAGCGCAATTTAACAAATATCTTGTGAACTATTGACATTTTCAAAGATATAAGCTCACCCCGACATTACATTCATCGAGACCTTTTATTTGAGTACCTATATAAATTTTTCATATATTTTATATATATATGTATATATGACAAATATATCAAAATGCATGTGGGTACTCAAATGAAAGCTCTTGATGAGTGTAACATCGGGATGAGCTTATATCTTTGAAAAAGTCAATATTTAAGAAAGTACAGTGCAACTTAACAAAAACCATTATTTAATAAACCAAAATTTTAATTTTTTTTTAGTTCACAAATCACGGCAGTCACATAGTTATTATTAATGAATAAAAAATAATTTTTGATCTTTGTCTTTTTGTTTAAAAATTAAAAGCTCATTTTTATAATAAAAAATTATTGTTTCGATACTTAACAATTTTCAGTTAAAAGAAATTGATTATAATTAAAATCGTTATTAACTTAATTACAATAGAATAAAAAATAAAAATCAACAGAACATGTGGACATAAAATGAAGGTATATCGGTTCCATTGGTGATACGTAGTGTACGTGTCGGAATGTAAAATAATAATTTCAATAAGTGATTAGTGTATATACATAAAGTATGTTACAAGTGATACGCTTCAAGGACAAGAAAATATTCCGGCCGATGAATCACCTCATTAATGTACATGAAAATTATTTTCTCAAACTAACCGTAATCAAAAACTCCTTAGTGAAGATTACAATCACTATTTGATAAAAAGAAACTACTTATGGCAGTTTTTTATCTCTAAAACAACAATTATTTACGTTAACGTATCGATTTTTTAAACAAAAATTCCCACGGAATTTATGATTCATCGCTCCCGATTGCAATAAAAATTTATTTATATACAAATATGCTAATAAATTTAAATAACAAGCCGACCTAGAGATATCAATATCAATTGCTATTTATTATTTATCGCACATTTATTACGCGTTATATTTTTTAGCGAACAATAAGTTACACAACCTCTTCTTTGTAATTTAATTTAACATTACAGGTAAGTTATCTAATCGACAATTGCTCTGTACTCTAATTACTTCTACAGTTAACAATGATCGCAATTTTTTAAAAAAACCAAATTGTATAATAAAAAAATAAATTAAATTTTCAACGATTAGCAAATAAATTTCTAACTACAACAAAGTAATGAGCGGAAGTCTCAACCACATCCGCAAAAATTTATGTCATCTGTAAGAATCATCTTCCGATAGAATGTATTATTAATTATTATTAAAAAGATTATCCTATTGACAAACTCTTCCTCTTTAATTCAACTTGTTAGCTTTTATTCTCAAGAATAAAATATAAAATGTCGAAGATCAAACCGCAACCAAAATGGTGGCCTTAAAGTCAAGCGTTGGCGTTCTTATTTCTTATTCTTATGCTTGTTCTTGTACACAAAGTTACTGTAGCATATATAATACTAATACTCTCTCTTCTTGAATTTCGATCCAACAGTTATAAGTCGGGGAATGTTGTTTGACTGGTTCTTGCGTCGTGTTTAATAGTACAGACCGATTTTATATACATAAACACTACGCGCTATTAAACGTACAGTACCTTCATGTACTTATTGTGCATTTGGTATTTTGTATACTCTTTAAGTCATTGCTCCTTTCATTTTATTCAATATTAACTTTTGCGAACATGTCAGACTATTTTATTGTGCATTTAAATTTATATATTTTCAATAAAAATAAAAATAAAAATATGAACAATAAAATAACTAAAATTATTAACCGTAACGATGCTATGTTCTTCCGAGCATGACTTTAGATCAAATGTATATTTTTTTAACAATAAATATATTTTTCCGTGGATATAAAATTATTTTAAATTTAAACAGTAAAAATACGCGGGCGAAATTTGAAATTCAAAAAGAAAAATTGATTTATTAATTAAAAAATTGATAAAGAAACTTACATGGTATCGAAAGAGTCCAGGTACGAAACAGGTAACTCGACATGTTAAAAGCGTTCACCTGAATATATTGACTTCCTGTGTGCGACTGTCGATCGAAGAGCGTCGACCAGAACCCGGAGCTGAACCTACCAACCGGTCAGGTTTGACTCCCACCTTAGTGATAAACCCCTGCCCCTCTTACCCTGCGAAGCACCTGCGGCTTTCCCTGCTCGCTGCTTACAGTCGACGCTCTCTGTATTGGACCTCTCTGTATTTGACCGCTCTCTGTATTTGACCACATTCTTCCTCTGTATTTGACGATTTTACACAGCTCTTATGGACAAGGACGAGTCAAATACAGAGAATGGTCCTGTACGGGCGAGTCAAATACAAAGAGCGTTGAGTGTCGCTTGTTTTTTTTTTTTTATCATTTTGTTGTGAAAGACTCAAGGCACTTGTTCTTTTTACCTGTTGCCAACCTGCGTGCGCATTGACCGGTCATCGATCATCAATTTTTTTAATCATTTTGGTGAAAAATTAAATTGTGGTTGAAAAAATTAATTTTTAATATTGTAAAATTTACAGAAAAAAAATTAACTGAAATCAAGTAAATAATTTTGAAGAACTTTATCTTTTTGATTTGACTAAAAAAATTCTTAAATCAGAAATTTTACTTAATTTAAGAATTTTGCGTCTTGATTAAAGACAATTAAACTTTTTAAAATTATTTTCTTGGTTAAAGAATTTTTCTTTTGATTCAAATTAATTTTTTTTTTAGTGTAGTTAATCTCTGTTTTAATTTTAAAAGCTAAATTTTAAGTTAAATCTAACAGATACAATTATAATTAACCAATTTTTTAAAATTCATTATTGAAAATCAATTAATAATTAAAATTATGAATATTTTCAATGAAAAAATTATTTTTAATTTTAAAATATCATTAAAAATATTGTTAGTTCAAGAATTTTTCGTCTTAATTCAAATTAAATTTTTTTTCAGTGTAATTAATCTCTGTTTTAAATTTAAGAGCCAAATTTTAAGTTAAATCTAGCAAGTACTATCATAATTAATCAATTTTTTAAAATTTTATTAAAAAAATCAATTAATTGTTAAAATTATAAATATTTTCAATAAAAAAATTATTTTTAATTTCAAAATATCATTAAAAATATTCTTGGTTCAAGAATTTTTCATTTTAATTCAAATTAAGTTTTTTTTCAGTGTAATTAATTGCTGTTTTAATTTAAAGAGCTAAATTTTAAGTTAAATCTAGCAGAAACAAACACAATTAATCAATTTTTTTAAATTTTATTGAAAAAATCAATTAATAATTAAAATTATAAATATTTCTAATGAGAAAAATTATTTTTAACTTAAAAATATTCTTGATTCAAGAATTTTTCTCTTGATTTAAGTTAATTTTTTTTTCTCTAATTTGAAATTAATTAAATTTTTGAGTTACTTTGTTTAGAGTTCAAAAGGATGAATAGCGCATGCGCATTGTGAAAATTGAATTTTAAAGGATAAATTATTAATTTTAAGGGATTAAAATTAATAAAAAATAAAATTAAAAAAAGTAAATAATCAAAGCCAGTAGATAAGTTTTATTTACATATATATATATTTTGTTTTATTGCGTATTAAAGGTTCATACAAAGATATAACAATGATCTTCACATATTGCGGCGCTACAGGTGCTCACGTTACCAAGGTGGATACAATAATATTATTTTTTGACAATCGAGGAAAGAAGTAACTGCTTTAATCCATTTTTTCGGGGATGTCTCGCAATTAAACCATCCTGTAAAGCCTCTTATATATTTATTTCGTGATTGATGATTGTTATTGTAAACAAAGTAAAATAATAAAATTATAAAACGTTGACACGAAAAGAGCGATGACAGAAAAAGAAATAAATTTGGTTGTAAAGATTTAGCAAAAAAACTCTTTTCACGTCAGCGCACTTTAATCCTTCGGTATTTAATATTTTATTATTTATTTATTAATTTACAAAGGTATTAATTGTTTTAATTGTACAATTCAACTGCTTAGTTTGTAAATAATGAGACGAAGTTTGTATAATCGTCAGATAAAAAAAATTGTTTTTTTTGACAATCACAAATATATATTTTGTTATTTATTTATACATAGTATTTTTATTTATTATTTGGTTGAGATTTAATGCGCAAATAAAATGATCGTAGATGTTCTAGTGCGTCTGCTAGACCCTTAAACAGTTATTTAATTATTAATTTACAATATTAATTTATTTGGTAATTCTTAATTTATTAATTTATATTTTCTTTTGTATTTTTATTTTATTTGTTACAATATTAATATTAATATTATTGTTATTATTACTAGTAATTACAATTTAATATGACAATAAATATCCTGACTATTTATCATTAGAAAAAAATTTTACAATATATATATATATATATATTTTGAAAACAAAACCGCTAATAATGCAACGAGTAAGTTTGTGCGTTCTTTTCATATAAATAATTAAATTACTTTTTATTTTTATTTTATTAATAGTAATTTTGTGTTTGACAGTAGATGCCACTTATAAATAAATTATTTATAGACACCCTGTATTAAAAAAGTTTTGTTTCATCAAGATTGCCTACTAAGCGCGCATTTTGGGGAAGGGGGGTCGAAGAAAGGATTTAGGATAAGAAGTTACTTTTTTTTTTTTTTTAAACCGCGAATTAACTTTTATCTTAAGCTGTAATTTGTTTTAATATTAAATGATGATAATTTAATACTGATCTTTTAAATATTTATCAACTTAATTTAATAAGCACGTCTCTGACGTTCAGTCTTGACACGAGCCGTGCAAATTAATTTTATTAGAGTGTAATTAATATAATCTTTATTGAAATTAGAGAAAATTTAATTAAAAAAAAATTTTTTTTAATTAATTTGAAAATTTAAATAAATAAAATATTTAATCAATAAAAATTTTTTTAAGATATATTAATAACATCAAAAATGACGCTGAAATTAAAAGACATTTTATTATATTTAGATTTTAATTATTTTTTAAAAAATTCGCTTTTAATTTTTTTAAAAATTTTAGGTGGAATTTTTTTTATTGCTAAAATTTTTTTTTAAATGACAAAATGTCTGTAAATTTCAGAATTATCTATAAAAATTAAGTTAGCCGAAATTTTAAAATTTTTTTTATTGAAAAATTTCATCAAAAAAATTTAAAAAAAATTTGAAAAACTGTAAAAAAATATTTTTTAGTTCTAATTTAATAAATAATAAAAAATGTCGGCTAACTTTATTATTCAATGAAAATTAAGTTAGCTGACATTTGAAAATTTTAATATTGTTTTTATTGAAAATTTTAATAGAAAAAAATGTAATTTGTAAAAAAATTGTACAATTTTAAGTGCAATTTTTAATAAATAATTTTTTGCTTTAATTTAATAAATAAAAAATTAAAAGTCGGCTAACTTTATTATCATTCTATAAAAATTAAGTTAGCCGACATCTGAAAATTAAAAAATTTTTTTTTATTGAAAATTTTAATAGAAAAAAATCTAACTTGAAAAAACATAGTAAAATTTTAAGTGCAATTTTTAATAAATATTTTTTTGCTCTAATTTAATAAATAAAAAATTAATTAAAAAATTAAAAATGTCAGCTAACTTTATTATTATTCTATAAAAATCAAGTTAGCTGACATCTGGAAATTTTTATACTAAAAAATGTAATATGTAAAATTTAAGTGCAATTTTTTGATAAATATTCTTTTGTTCAAATTAAATAAATAAAAAATGTCGGCTAACTTTATGAATGATTTTTAAAGACTAAAAAAATGAAGAAAAAGAGTGAAATTTAGATATTAATATCGCGTTATTGAATATATATTTTATAAATGTTTATTAAAAAAGGAGTGAACATACTGGCCGGCACTAGAACGGAAGCGAAAAAAAGTTCGTTGGGGCATTATTATTGCCACCGTTCACGAACCATATCTACTCTTTATCACACGTCTTTTTGCTTAATTCATCATGCTATGCACGTATGAACCGATATTAATGACGCCAACCGCAGAGACATCCGTGATTTATTCGTGAAGCGTAGAGTGCCTACCTAAATTTAAAAAAAACACTTTATTTATTTATTATTGCTATTTCGTCTACACAATAAATGGAGTATCCACTAGACGGAATTTATTAACGTGGTATTAACAAACCACTAATTTAATTATACTTTTCATCTAAGTATTATTAATATAATTTTTAAATTTATTAATATAGCTGCAAAAGCGTAGCTCATAACTCATAACGAATACTCCATTATCTTTCACATTATTCGCACTCAGTACTCAGTACTCTCACATTGTTTTGATGTTACTGCGAATTCGATCAATACGCAACGTCTGTCTCGACTGAAAAAAAATAAACAATAATAATTATTAATTAATAAATAAACTTTTTTAATTGACATTTGAAACCAGTTGGAGCTAATTAATAAATAAAGGATGGTAATATAAAAATAAAAAAAATACACAATAATTAAAGTAGTCTTTGTCACTTTATTGGTGATTTTTAATTAAATGACAGACGTTGGTACCGAAATAAAATTTTAATTACGAGAACGGCACCTAATTCAGTCTTTTACAGGCCTCTGCGTTTGCCGTTTAATTCGGTTTATCTATCATTAATACAAAATATATTCTATTTTTTTTTTTTTTAATTTATTCATTAATATTAATATTAATAATATTTATCTCATTAATGATAGTGACAATTATTAGCTTTTATTCATTAATTTAAATTTTTTTAGTGACCGACGCTTTTCCTTTTTTATATATTAATATCACCGTTTTTCATTGTAGAAATAATAATTTAAATTTACAATAAAAAACTGAAAAATTTAGCTTGACAACTTTTTAATTTTCTTTAACAAAAAAATTATTTTAAAAAAATTGCATTTTTTATTTTTACATGTCAATTTTTATAATTTTTTTTTGTCAAAATTTTTTTTCTTTAACAAAAAAATTATTTTTAAAAAATTGCATTTTTTATTTATACATGTCAATTTTTTTAATAATTTTTTTTGTCAAAATTTTTTTCTTCAACAAAAAAATTTCTTCGAAAAATTATTTTTAAAAAATTGCATTCTTAATTTTTTACACGTCAATTTTTTTAATAATTTTTTTTTATAATTAATTTGTTAAAAAAATTATCAAATATCTGCTAAATAAATTATCATAAAAATTTTAACAGAGTTGCAATCAAAATTGAATGACCGCTATTCAAAATTGATAAACACCCCCGCTAAAAAAAAAAAAAAATAGAGTTTTTAAATTGAGACCCAAGAGTACTGGCCTAAATAGACATATTTACACGAAAGGCCAAATATTATATTTTATTTTCAAATTATAAAGCCCAAAGGGAATTTTTATTAATTATTAATTGTAATCAGCTGTTGATAGAAAAGCCCCCGTCACTTGAACAAAACCACTACAAACAATTTTTAATAATTCAGCAAATTATTAAATTGCTTAACCATTTGGATATTAATTTTTCTAGTGTAAAGCGCTAATTCTAATATTAATACCGAGTGTTAATTTTTTAGTCTTTATAATGCAAAAAATTCTTCAATTATTATCAACTGCAATTTTATTAATAAAATTGCAATTAATAGTAAGAGACTTAAAATTTTTATTTAAAAGTTAAAATTATATATATATATATATATATATATATATATATATATATATATATATATATATTTATTTATTTATTTATTTATTTATATATATATAACGAGTGCGTACGCACAAGAGAAAATAAATAATCAATGAAAAAATATATATTATTAAAAAGTTGGTATTGATGTATAGATATATAGAATCAGTGGTTTTTTAGCGAGTAATTATTATAATACATTGCGTAAAGTTTGTTTTTGTTGTTAATTTTTTAAAATTATTTTTAACTACTTATATAATTATTCACATACACTTAGATTCATGCATCCGTTAACTTACATGTTTTATTTGCGCATTTTTCTAATAAATTCATTAATTTATAATTAGTAAATAAATTACAATTTTTTTTTCAATAATATTAATAGCCGTATTACAAAATAAATTTAAACGCCGATAAATTTAGACAAAAATAATAATAATTTAGAAAGTCTATCTAAATAGATAATTTACATGTCTTTTTAATTAAATTTATTATCAACGCTTATTTTTTTTAATTTTTTTTTTCACATTTTTCTCACTCTTTTAAATCTCTCTCATAATTGCATTCCCTCACTAGCATGTTACGTTTTTTATTTTTATAATTATAATTATTAGTATTTTTATTTTTTATACACAATAATAATCATTCGCACTAAATTTTCCTCCCCCTTGCTGCTGTATATCAACTATCAACAGATCAACTGCGCGTCTAGAACGTCTGCAACATATGAGATCATTATTTATTCTGACGAGCCACTATTTTATTTTATTATTAATTATTAATAGTTTTAATATTATTTATTAGTGGCACTCGCGACTCGTCTTTTACATTTTTTTTTATTAATTATTATTGTTATTATTTTTATTTTTTTTAATCTTTTACATACTTCTATTCGATAATTCCTTTGGCCACCTTTAGGTTAACCCGAAAAATTTTTCGCACATTTTTAATTCATATCCTCAGTCCTTTTTTTTTAATTTAAAATCATTTTTTTTTACTTCAATTACAATAGAGTTTTTAAAAACCACAACGCTTTTTAACAATTGCAAATCCCTTTTCTTTTTGGTTTTTTTTTTTCTCAAGAAAGGTTTTATTAGTGTTTAATTAAATAAAAAAGAATTAGTTAATTTATCAGAAAATATTTGCGAAAAATAAAGCATTAATTTTTTTAATTGTGATTAATAACCAAATCTTGAAAATTTAAAGCTAAATTTTGTTCCAATAAATACCATCGAATTTTATAAAAATAATAATAATTATAATAATTAATACTTAAACATCGCTTGTAATAAAAATACCAACATTAATAATGAAAATAAATTTGAATAATAATAATAATAATAATATACAATGACAGTCGATACGACTTGCGTATACTTCAATTAATTAAAGTTCAAACAAACAAATATGGTAATTATTTACAAGTGGAGTCAAATATTTTAATTTTCTTTTTTTTTTAACGAAATTTTTATTTGATTTTATTGATGTATATTTTTTTTAAATAGATAAAAAAATGAACAATTTAAAAAAAAAAATTGATTACAATTTTAAAAAATTTATAAATTTTTTAGAAAATTGTGAATTTTTTTAATTGTTCGTTTTTTTATGAACTTTTCATCAAAAAAAAAATAAAATAGAAATTTTATCCAAAAAAAATGAGCCAAAATTTTTTATCAATTTTTGAAGGCAAAAAAATTATAGAAATCTTTAGTTTTTTCTTTCACGAGATTTTTAATCATAAATCCGCCGTAAAAACAATCAAAATAAAACAAAATTTGAAAATTATCATTTTTCACCTAGTTATGGCCCAAAATTGGATCAATCATTTTCATTTTCATTTTTTGAACGAAATTTCTATTTGATTTTATTAATATATTTTTTTTAAATACACAAAAAAACGAACAGTTCAAAAAAAAAATTATTATCACAATTTTAACAAATTTTCAAAAAAATTTATAAATTTTTTAAGAAAATTGTGATATTCATTTTTTTTTAATTGTTCATTTCTTTATGTACTTTTTAAAAAAAATATCAAAAAAAGAATAAAATAGAAATTTTATCCAAAAACATGAGCCAAAATTTTTTCCAACTTTTGAAGACAAAAAAACTACCTAAATTTTTATTTTTTTCTTTCACGACATTTTTTATCGTCAAAACGAGCAGAATAAAAAAAAATAGGGTTGAGCCACTTGTAAATAATTACCAAAAATATTATATGTAAACTAAAAACAATAAACCTTCATACAATCATATACATATCCCACACAGACTTGTTACAATAAAAATTTTTTAGTTAATTAATTGTTCTCTGTACGAACAATTTTTTATTACAATACAGTTGTGTATAAATGACTGGAAAATATGGAAAAGACAGTATTTGTCTAGATAAAAAATTTAAATAGTGTTCCCACGGGACTTTACCAGAAAATTTAGTAAGTCTTTGAGATAAAAGATTCATTTAATTGCAAACTTTCTTGACTCTGTATTTGTATCAATGTTAATATTATTATTATTACTGATCAATGATCAGTAATAATTGAAAAACAAAATTAGTATTATTGATAAATTTAAATAAGCGTTAGTCATATGAAGGCAAGCCTCTATCGAAGAATCATCAGCAAATGCTCTGAATAAATTGGTCGAAATTACATAAATATTTTATTTGTTAAATAATATTTAAAACCTCTAAATTAGATTTTAATGACAATAATTATCAAAGTATTTTATGTAAACAGGTTATCTGTTGAGGTCTAGTGTACTGGTGATGAAGAGATCAGTTCTTTCGTATGAAATTGTATTAAATATTAATAATAATAATAATAATAATAATAGAAATAATAATAATAATTACTGTGAAAAAAACCTTTAACGTTAAACGATTAAAAGTACTAGGTGTTCCTTATTTTGTTTAATAAATATAAAAATTTATTCCAGCAGTCCGTCGATATTTTAATCGGCCGTAGTAATCAGTAATACCACAACAATATTCCAGTATCATTGGTAATTGGTATTTCGTTGACAATAATGAGGACAGATTTGTATTTAATAATAATAATAATAATAATAGTAATAACGCCAGCAATTAGCTGCTGGCATTTTTAAATTCAACTTCGCGGCAGTCGCGACAAAATGGCTGATTGATCTTCGGATATTTTTTGTGGACTATTTCGATTCTTGGACAACGGCGACGTTGTTCCTGTCGACACACTGTTGTTCTTGGTTGGTGATAACTTTGTTGCGTTTTTCGAGACAAAGTAAGTCAGTCTTGTTGGCAGTGAGCCTTGGTTCAGTTGGTAGAAATTAACCAGCTGAACAAGGTCTAAAAACTTTGTCGTTCCGTTGTCTAGCGTGAAAATCGGCTGGCTTGACGTCTCGCGTGTTATCTATAAATAAAATTTTTTTTATTTATTATTTATCAAAATATTAAGGCTGCATTCGAAAATGCTCTATCTCAAGATACATAATTAAGAAATTGCCTTGTATCTTGTGAACTATTGATATTTTTAAAGATATAAGCTCACTCTGATGTTACACTCATCAAGACCTTTCATTTGAATACCCACATCAATTTTTCATATATTTTATATATTTATATATTTCCCAAATACCATATATCTAAAATGTATAAAAAATGCCATGTGGGTACTTGAATGATAGGTCTCGATGAGTGAAACATCGAAATGAGCTTATATCTTAAAAAATTTCAATAATTAAGAAATAACAGTGTATCTTGTCAACTACTGACATTTTTAAAGATATAAGCTCATCCCGATGTTATACTCATCGAGACCTTTCATTTGAGTACCCACATCAATTTTTCATATATTTTATATATTTATATATTTCACAAATACCATATATAGAAAATATATAAAAAATTCCATGTGGGTATTTAAATGAAAGGTCTCGATGAGTGTAACATCGAAATGAGTTTATACTTTAAAAAATGTCAATAATTAAGAAATGACATTGTATCTTGTTAACTAATGATATTTTTAAAGATATAAGCTCACTCCGACATTGCACTCATCGAGACCTTTTATTTGAGTACCCACATCAATTTTTCATATATTTATATATATTATATATATATGTATATATGAAAAATATATAAAAATGCATGTGGGTACTCAAATGAAAGCTCTTGATGAGTAGAATATCAGGATGAGCTTATATCTTTAAAATATATATTATATATATATGTATATATGAAAAATATATCAAAAATGCATGTAGGTACTCAAATGAAAGCTCTTGATGAGTGTAACATTGGGATGAGCTTATATTGTTAAAAACGTCAATATTTAAAAAAGTACAGGGCAATTGAACAAAAATCATCATTTAATAAACCAAAATTTAAATTTTTTCACTGCAAGATTGCTAGTGTTTTTATTAATTGCAAAGACTAATTCAATAAATTTTTATATAAAAGCAATAAATTTGAGACATTAATAAAATAAATAATAAAAAAAACTTACAATTGGAGTGTGTACTGGCTTATCCTCGTGCACATAGGTTAAAACAAACTGGTATCCATTATTACTTGTACTTTCTCTCACGAGGAATGTGCTGGAAAAATATAAAATAATAAATAAGTAACTTCAATTGTTTTATTGCAATAATAATAAATAAAACGTAGATCGAAGAGTTATTGAATAAAGGCTGTTATTTTACGAACCGGAAAAGTATGAAGTTAAATAAAATAAAATAATAATAAGACATGGTCCACTAGAAATGACTATCATCATAAATGGGTCGAATATAAAAGTTGGCGAAAGTAATAAGATGACTATAAAAAAATTTTTAAAAGCTTGAGACTGAGTTTACTCGTAAAATTGATTGCTTCACAGCTGTGCGAATGTTAAATCTCAAAGAGTGCTCGGTTATTCATTTTTTTGTTTCTTTTTTTTTATCACTTCTCTATACTTTCATTCTGTCGTTTAGATTCTTTAATTAGTTGAGCGTACTCTTCGAGTTAAATGACCGTTAATATTAAAATAAGATAGAGTCATTATTTTTATTGTGAGATTTATAAATCACTGAGGAGTGATTAGTTTTAAAAAATTTCAATTAACGCTCATAATAATAAAACTATTTTTTTTTTTTTTTTCAAAGGAGCTTTTAGGTTTTAATTAAACGTGATTAATTAAATAATAATAAAAAGAAAGGAGGATTTGATTTAGTAAGTAAAAAATTTATTTTCTTTTTGGCAATAATTTATTTGGTAATATATATGTGGGTAAAAAAATAAATAAATAATGGGAAATGAAAGAAAGGATTTGTATTGAGATTTAGAGGGAAAAAAATTGGATCCATTCCAAATAAACTGAGCATGAGAAAAAAGATTTATAGCTCACAGAAATCATGGCGCGATCAATAAAAATATAAAAAAAAAATAAAATAGTGGCTGGTAAAGTTGATCGGGTTTGAAAGAAATAAAACTAATACAAGGGAGGTTTTTTTTTTATATGTTGCGAGGAACAACAGAATGATCGTAATTATCATTATCATCATCGTTTGGGACAGCTATAATTTAGCAACGGCAATAATTTGTCCAATGTAATATTACTATTTTTTAAGCATAGTAATTTCTGGGATCTATGCGAAATAACCGTAGAATAATATAAGAGACAGACGGTACTTGGAAATGCATAAAATAAAGCTAAATAGTTGAATACTTGAATTATTACCAGTAATTCATAAATTTTTTCCCAAGGTACATATATTTTTAATGAGAGGTTGTTTAGTTGTAAATTTTATTTTACTGCAATTTGTATTCAAATTGGTCAGTAGTTTTTTACACAGGAAAAAAATATTTTTAATTAACTTTAATCCCTCAAAATTAATAATTCTATTCTTTTATTTAAATTTTAAAATTAACTTCAATTTTCGCAACGCGCATGCGCTATTCCTCCTCTATACTCTAAACAAAGTAACCAAAAAATTGAATTAGTTTCTAATTACATAAAAAAACAATTAAGTCAAGCGAAAAATTCTTGAATCAAGCAAAATTTATTTAAATAAAGAAAAATTTCTTAATTTTTTCTACTTAAATAAAGATGAAATTCTCCAAAATTATTTACTCTGATAAATTTTTTTTTGTGTAAGAAATCTTTTCAAATTTTGGCATGCGATTTTCTTCTTAGAAATTTACTACCCAAGTCATATATAAATTCGAGCAATTTTTGCTCGACAGTAAATTACTGAAATATAGTTCAAAAAAATTACTACTAACATTTAATAAGGCCGTTAAATTTTTAAGATCGAAGCTCTGAAAGTTATGGGCTTTTAAAAAAATTTATTGTTTTCTTTTGGAATTATATTTTTTACGACTCAAGCCTCAGTAAACTAAAAGAAACGAAATAATCTACCCTTGAGGGATATAAATGCACTTGAAATTTTCAAAAAATCAATTTATAAATAAAAAAAAATTCTTTTTTTCTACAATTAATAAAAAAAAAGAAAACTAAATCAAACTCACCCATTTTTACGAGCTAACTTAACAAGACGAGCCGCACTTTCCCTCCCAATAGTCATGTGATACCAATCTTCATTAAAATACCTAGAAGGATCGACTCTCGGATAATTGTGAACTTGTAACCTGGAGGCAGGTGGACGTAATTGTGGTTGTGGTAGCATTCCTTTTCCCTCAGTGATCGCCTTGGCTTCCTTCGGGTCTTCCACTATTTTTCCGTACTTCCCCGAGAAGTCCATCGCCACAAGAATCGGCGGCTCCTGCCAATAAAACAACAACATTAACATAGTATAACATAATACAAGAATATAAGAATATTATTATTATAATATAATATAAGCTGTTTAAACTTTCCGGGGATTTACATTCCTCTATGCCTGTCCGTGGCTCATAACTTCCAGGGCATACGCTCGGAATAATAATAATAAAAGATAAAATAAACTATAAACCAGAAAGAAATGGAAACAGATGAGAGAAAGAGCTTTCATTTCCAGCTGGATCCCAAAGGTTTTCACGTAATCCCTAAACTTTCTGCTTCTTTATAGATATATCTACGCTTCTATATATAGAAATACTTATACAGGATCACCCTTTTTGCTTGAATAGTCTCAGATTGCCGCTCTAAATGTCTGTGTGGCTCCAAATACCTCCAAATACCTCCGATAGGGAGCACACCTACTTCTACACCCGGAAAATCTTTGAATTTATATAAACCAATACATCGGAAACTGCTAACTCTGCAAAACCCAAGGCTTTACCTTACTCACGTACTATTTATCCCAGTTTGACTATTAAGCCACCCTTCCCTCCCAACTTCTGCTTCAGATGCATTACGCTTGTCACCTGTGACGCTCCGACTCGTTCTGATAACTTTTACCAGATTAATGTCACTCAGGATTTGTAATTAATTACACAGCCTTTGTTAGGGTAATTGATTAACGTCTACATGTAAGTTTTATCGTGTTAAATAAAATATTTCCCAACTAGCCTCGCCTTTACTCACCGGTTTCTCAATTATTTTCTCTGCTCACCCACTTGAATTTACAAGTGACTCCTTATGTTCACATTCTATTGAAAAATCATAATTTATGTCCTCGTCAACTCTAAGAGCTTTCGAGTTTTTTTTTATCATTGAGTGTTTAATTTTTTTTTCAATTATTATTATTAAAAATAAATGGTTTGATTATTTAAGTTTTGATTTTTCTAAGTCAAAATTATGGGTCAAATATTGAAGATACGAAAAAAAATTTAAGATACACTGATAAAAGGATTTAGTAACAAAATATTTAGTCATTTATTGGGGAGAAAAAAATATTTTTTATCAATCAATATTATTTATTACAGTTTAATTCATTATTTTTTTATTCTAAGTTATATGAAAATTATTTGTCTATTATTGATATCTTAAAAACTTGTTTAATTTTAAATTTTATAAATGTCTTAAAAAATTATAATTTAATGAGATTATTTTCTTTATAATACCTTACATTTTTACTTAAAATTATTTATTTTAATTATTTTGGGTAAAAAATTTAGGCTATACGCTAAATTTAGTTAAAAAATTAATTTCTTTAATTAAGTAGCAATAAATAATTTGTTAAATACTGAATATTTATTTGGTGGAAATAAATGAGCTTTAATAAATTATTTAATAACTATTACTAAATTTTATTAAATAGAACTAAATCCTTCTATCAGTGCACCTTTTTTACAGAGAATTTTATCCTCTACAAAAAGTCCTTATCAATTTTGCCTTATCTCTCTTGACAAAATTTGAATTTAAAGTTCAAATAACAAGTTTTGGATTCATCCCTAGTTTTAAAAAGTTTCAAGAGATGTTTATGGCTGAAATATTGAAGATATCAAAAAAGTATGAGGGCTTTTTTGTAAATTCTCTACAAAAAAAAGTTCTTATCAATTTTATCGTATTTGAGCTATAATTTAAAAAAGGTCGCACATGATAAGAAACTTCAAAAAATGAAAATACAAGTGTGAGTATTCATATGAAAGATAATTTTGCTCCCCAGTGCATAGGCAGCATGACGAAAGAAAAAAAAAATGATCACTGAATATGAATAAGATTATTAGTGAGCCCACGCAAGTAAAATAAGGCGCCGACGATTTGTAATATTAAATAATGAGAATAAACGTCTTGTCTGTCTTGTATTGTCTCTTGAGACTATGGATCATATTGAAGTGGAATCAATTTAAGCACAGTGATGATCAAGTGATGACCTCGTTTCATATTTATATTTATATTTAAATTCTAATCACTCTTTATCCTTATTTCTTTTTCTCTTTTTCTTCATCTGTTCAGAGCGAGCATTTAATTGTAAATAATACATTAAACATTCGCTCATACCCATTGTGTATAATAAATAAGATAAATAGTATTAATAAATAATAATGATAAATATAAATAACAGCGATAATAAAAAATCTTTTATGCAAATCAAAGTATTACCGTGTGGAGTGTTTATAAGGCTTTCTTTATTATATTATGTTGACTCTGCTCGGTTAAATATTTTTTTATATTTAGATTTTTATTTAACTTTGTGTGCTAAGAGCATTATTTTTTATTTTAAATCCAATGGGATAGTTGTGATCTTTTATTTATAATTTATGGAATACGATAATAGTAAATAATGCGTAGGTAAATTGAAGGCTGCTTAACACATTTACACCTAACAGCTGTGACCTATGTCTGTCCAGACATTTACAGCGCTCATTAAAAATACCACCATAAAAATTATCCAGTCTGAAAAATCACAAGGTGATTTTTTATTAAATAAATCTCGTTAATTTTCCTAGATATTGTATTAAATAACCGGCACCTAATCGTGACTCCAAGGAGTAGAGTCTTCGTCTCAGTATCGGCAACAGCTTTTACTCTACTTGACTGTATATATTATCTCTCCGTACGTCGAGGCGCTTTAAGTTATTGCGTAATGTTTCATATAAATGTTGGTATAAATTTAATACAGAACTGAGAAGTCCATACTATGAAAGGATAGAATTATGAATACCGAAATATATTTTTGCAATTATATATTGTTGCTTTTTTATTTACTGTCATTTTTATTTATTATTTACTGTGCTGCATAAGGATAAGGAAAGCTGTAAATATTGTTTTACTTCACTTTTATGGCGAGTGTAAGAGAAGGTTTACTCACGGGTATGCTCCTTTTTATTTAGGAATTTTTTTCCGAGCTTACGTGTCGATTTTTCCCCGTTTGTGGTCCTTTTATTTGTTTATTTATTTATTACACGCCTTTCTCGGTTTTATCGTTTAAATTGTTGTAAATTATAAATCTTATTTGTAAGAGAGAATTTATTGGACAGTGTAAATTTATTTGTGGATTTTATGGATTTATTTTTTTTTATATAGACATAGATAATTGTGATTTTTAACTTAATTTTTTTAATTAAAAATAGCAGTCAGTGACTGCCGTGACTTGTAAAATATAAATAAATAAAATTTTTCATTTTTATATAATGACTTTTGTTAAATTGCACTGTACTTTCTTAAATATTGACGTCTTTAAAGAAATAAGCTCATCTCGATGTTACACTCATCAAGAGCTTTCATTTGAGTACCCACATGCATTTTTTATATATTTTTCATATATACATATATATAATATATATAAATATATGAAAAATTGATGTGGGTACTCAAATGAAAGGTCTCGATGAGTGTAACATCGGGATGAGCTTATATCTTTGAAAATGTCGATAGTAGACAAGATACAATGTAATTTCTTAATTATTGACATTTTTTAAGATATATACTCATCCCAATGTTACACTCATCGAGACCTTTCATTTAAGTACCCACATGGCATTTTTTATATATTTTATAAATATGGTATTCGTGAAATATATAAATATATGAAATATATGAAAAATTGATGTGGGTACTCAAATTAAAGGTCTCGATGAGTGTAACATCGGGATGAGTTTATATCTTTAAAAATGTCAATAGTTGACAAGATACAATGTAATTTCTTAATTATTGACATTTTGTAAAATATAAACTTATTCCGATGTTACACTCATCGAGACCTTTCATTTAAGTACCCACATGAAATTTTTTATATATTTTATATATATGGTATTTGAGAAATATATAAATATATGAAATATATTAAAAATTGATGTGGGTACTCAAATGAAAGGTCTCAATGAGTGTAACATCAGGATGAGCTTGTATCTTTAAAAATGTCAATAGTTCACAAGATACAATATCATTTCTTAATTATGTATCTAGAGCATTTTTAAATGCAGCCTAAATACTTATCATAATAAATTGATTATCAAATTCAAGTCAAGATCTTTACAATGGCACTAAACTTTATTAATATTCTATTAATGATGTAGATAATAATAAAAATTTATAAAAAAAAATTTATTTAGCTTTAGAGCACTATAAAAAAAAATAAAACAGAATCAATAATCTAGTGGGCGTAAATTAGCCAAAAGCGTAAATCGAAGTTCCAAAAGAGAACGACCCTGGCATTGCGTGTATCCGAGCGGTAATAATTAATCAATTCTTGAAGCGTCGTTGATTAAATAATAAAAAGGTCAAAGAAATAAAGGAATCAGTGTGTCAGTTGGGCTACAATAATGTAGCCCCGATAGTTTGGCATGCTTCCCAAATACCAACTAACAACCCTCCTTCATCCTTTTATCTCTCCTCTTTCTCGTTCACCCGGAGCTAGTCATGCACAGTGTGTCATTCATTTTATCTTGAGAGAGGAATTCCTTGATTCCATTTTAGCAGAGTAGGTCTATATTGGGCAGATCCTTCAACCCCAAGCTCAAGCCCAAGCCCAAGCCCTCCGGATTCCCTTTCCCTGACGACTAATCCGGGCGATCGACCGAGACTTGTCTGCTCCCTGGTCTCCGGATAAGACGGGGCTCGTCCCCCGAGAATACATTTATTTATATAGCAAGCAATAGATATCTCTGTCTATATATATGCTATACGTTATACGTGACATATTATACAAGATACGCAACTTGACGGACACTGACCTATGCCTCTATCGACCGAGGTTATCCTCATGCTGAACCGTTTAATTTAAAACGTCCACGCTTTTTTTATCGCCGCAATTATTTATCAAAATTCTCTGGATATATTAAAAAAAAATAATAAATATAAATTGACATGGATAAATTTAATTTATAAACATGTTAGAGATTTTTAGTGTCAGGTTGATTTTTATTGTTTAATTTATTTGATCAAAGTTTATGGACGATAAGTTACTTGATGACGAATTATTCTCGGGACCTTTGACACTAATGAATAGTTCTTACCAATCAAACGCAATAAGCAATAAGAAAACCGAGTTAGTTTATTACAGATAAGATGTGTGAGTGAGCAGTCCACCTCGGAGATAGATATCGAGATCACTGCAGAGGTCAACTGTGATAATTGTTGTAAAGAAACGTGTAAAAAATTTAATTTTTTTATTTTTTTTATTTATTCTATCTCTACGTTTGCGCAATTTATTGCTGTAATTCATTTTATTATTTTATTGCAAATAATAAAATTGTTAATGGCTGATAATTATATTTAATTACTTCCTGATGAGAGATAAATTTTTTTTTATAACCGGTGTGGTCGAAAAATTTACTATTGTTTGAGAATATTATGAAGCGCGAAATTGTAAAGGGAAGCCGCTTAACAAAGATGAGAAAATTTTTATTTTCTTTTTTTTTGTGATAAATTATCTATATTATTTAGAGAATGAGAAAAATTTTGTGTCCAAGATAGTCATATGATAAAATCGGTTTTTTTTTTAGTAAAATTTAGTGTCATTGTGAAGGCCTTGACTTGAATTTGTGCCTTTTAAAGGTTTCTTATCATTCTCACCGATAGTCAATTTATTATGATAAATATTTAGGCTGCATTCAAAAATTCTCTATCTCTAGATAAGATATATAATTAAGAAATGACCTTGTATCTTGTGAACTATTAACACTTTTAAAAATATAAGCTCATCTCGACATTATACTCATCGAGACCTTTCATTTGAGTACCCACATCAATTTTTCATATATTTTATATATTTATATATTTCACAAATACCATATATATAAAATATATAAAAAATACCATGTGGGTACTTAAATGAAAGGTCTCGATGAGTGTAATATCGAAATGAGTTTATATCTTAAAAAATGTCAATAATTAAGAAATGACCTTGTATCTCGTGAACTATTGACATTTTCAAAGATATAAGCTCATCCCGATGTTACACTCATCAAGACCTTTCATTTGAATACCCACATCAATTTTTCATATATTTTATATATTTATATATTTTATAAATACCATATATATAAAATATATAAAAAATGCCATGTGGGTACTTAAATGAAAGGTCTAGATG
The DNA here is from genome assembly GCF_020080835.1 of Cotesia glomerata. Taxonomy (NCBI): domain Eukaryota; kingdom Metazoa; phylum Arthropoda; class Insecta; order Hymenoptera; family Braconidae; genus Cotesia; species Cotesia glomerata. The sequence continues at coordinate 30,096,428 of NC_058160.1, forward strand.
AGTGTAACATCGAGATGAGCTTATTTCTTTAAAAATGTCTATAGTTCACGAGATACAAGGTCATTTTTTAATTATTGACATTTTTTAAGATATAAACTCATTTCGATATTACACTCATCGAGACCTTTCATTTAAGTACCCACATGGTATTTTTTATATATTTTATATATATGGTATTTGTGAAAAATATAAATATATAAAATATATGAAAAATTGATGTGGGTACTCAAATGAAAGGTCTCGATGAGTATAATGTCGAGATGAGCTTATATCTTTAAAAATGTCAATAGTTCATAAGATACAAGGTAATTTTTTAATTATGTATCTAGAGATATAGCATTTTCGAAAAAATAAATAATTTAATAATGGAGTAATACTTCAATGGTTTAATTTGATTTAAGTGAGTCAAATAACTGAAGAAAATTACCGATAAAACGGTGGCTGGAGCGACGATAAAACTTGACGGTAAAGCTGTTACATCTGAGAGCTTCTTATTCAGTTTCAATATATTTTCCAGCCAACAGAAGACAATTTAAGAAAGAATAATAAAAAGAAAGGCGGGAATTTGTTAGCGCGAAAATAATCGAATGAGTAATAAATAAAGTAAGAGGAAATGAAAATGGTAATTCAGCTGATAATAGCAAGAAATAAGAAAGAAAGAAAAGAAAATTGGTAGAAAAGGTCTTGTAGAAAGGGCAAGTAAAATTGCAACCACAAGGGGGTTGGATAAGCCACTTGGAAAAATAAGAGCAGCGAAGGAAGTGGCTTGGACCGGATTTATCGTTCGAAAACCGATGCGAATTATTCCAGAGTACCAAGACCGGGTTGGGAATTATATAGATAGATATATGTATGTATTAAGAGAAAGAGAAGGAGGAGGGGATGAAGAGCTACAGTGCTTTAAAGTCCAAGAGGCGGATCTACTACTTTTCTATCCTTCCGGCCCTTCCACCCCCTTCTCCGCATTTTCTCTTTACTTTCTCGGTTCACTGGGAGATGCAACCCCAGAACTTTGCTCGAGCATTAATTCTAGACGAATTAACGTTGTCCGACGTAGACTTGATAAAATTTATAAGCACTTGGAGAATTTAACATCCACAGAATTATCGTATGGTATAAAACTTTAAGTTAACTCCCTTTTCAGTTATCTTTACAAACATTTATTTTTATTTTATTTCACTCTAATGTTTAAACTATACTCTAAATAAATTTTAGATTATTTATTACTATTGACTGGAAGTTTAATTGAAGACAAGTTGTAAATTCAAACCAATAATAAACAAATTTTAAATAAACCTACATAACAGTACCAAAATAGTTTTATGACTTAAACTATTTTATAAACACTTTTTTGTAAATAAAATCAACGATATACAGTTCAGTTAAGTTAAATAGAGGTTAAGTATATTTTTTTTCTTTTCTTTAATTGCTTTTTTCTGCTAACGAAAGCTCTAAAAGACCTCCCTGTTAAACGAAACTGTTTTTAAAGCCGAGTTTAATGTCACAACCAGAAGAATTTTTAAATACAATTGAGTTTTTATAATTGCTTTTTATCCTGTCCAATTATAATTTAATTTTTTTTTTTTTTTTGGAGATGTAACGTAACATTTAATACTTTTATTTTGTCCATAGTTTCGGAGTTTTTGGGTCACCAATAAAGCTTTTTGATTTTATTTTAGAGTGTAAATGCAAACGGATATATATTTCTGGCTGATTTAAGCTTGTTTTCAACAAATTCTTTCAAAACTTTGAAGCGGAATTTTACTATTCTGTAGTTTTACTTAAACTCTCTTTGAAAATTTAAATAAAATATATATTTGTAGGAAGTTTACAAAGCTATTGCATATTAATATTGACAATACTTTAAAGTTATAATTGCATGGTAATAATTTATGGCGAAATTCATTCAATAATACAATGCTGGTGGTTCGCGATACTATTAATGAAAGCGCTAAATTATACAGTGACGCTTATTCTGTAGTGATCTGGAAATAAAAAGTACTTGGACAAACAAAGCATGATATAAATGTCTGTACTAAATTCAAATGTCAGTAATCAATTAATCTAATTTTTTTTGTTGCTTTACGATTGCGTTAAATAATAATAGAAATAATATATAAAAATTTTTGATGATAATTTATAATAATTGCATTGTTCGATTGACTTGATTAGACGGCACAAGTAAATTCTGAATGGTTTATAAGTGATGGTAATGTTTGAATACTAATGACTTTGGTAAGACGAAGCAAGCAGTTTCCGACTGTAAAGACCCAAACCAGGGAACCAGAGAACTTATGAACGCAAGGAGGAACAAGGAATAGAAGGAGGAGTATTCAGTTAATGTTACTGTGCTGGTATGTGCTACTCTGACGAATAAGTTTATACCCGTTTGGCTTCAGACGAGTTTTATACTATCATGTATTACAGTCTAGCTCTTACTCTCCTTCGCTAATACTATACATATTCATCCTTATACGATATATTAGATATATATGTCTGTATATAAGAGCAACCTGCATGCAATTGTATGAACATGCCTGCCAAGTATTTCACAGAAACTAATTTGTCTTTGTCGTTACAATGTTGCGTGTACATTCATTCACAATCGGTAATTTATTGAACTAAATACATATCACATTGTTACTGAATTCCTCTTAAGAACTAAATACTCTGCCTAGTTTGAACTCTGGCTCTTCACTGATGTTATTTCTTGCTATTTAATTGCTTTGCCATTTTCTATAATTATAATTACAAGATTTCTTTTTAATTTTTTTATAAATAAATTATTACAAAAAAATTTTGTGAAATTTAATCAATTTTAAATGACTTTTGTTAAATTGCACTGTACTTGCTTAACTATTGACGTTTTTAAAGATATAAACTCATCCCAATGTTGCACTCATCAAGAGCTTTCATTTGAGTACCCACATGCATTTTTATATATTTTTCATATATACATATATGTAATATATATAAATATATGAAAAATTGATGTGGGTACTCAAATGAAAGGTCTCGATGAGTGTAACATCAAGATGAGCTTATATCTTTAAAAATATCATTAGTTCATAAGATACAATGTAATTTCTTAATTATTGACATTTTTTAAGATATAAACTCATTTCGGTGTTACACTCATCGAGATCTTTCATTTAAGTACCCACATGGCATTTTTTATATATTTTATATATATGGTATTTATGAAATATATAAATATATAAAATATATGAAAAATTGATGTGGGTACTCAAATGAAAGGTCTCGATGAGTGTAACATCGGGATGAGCTTATAACTTTAAAAATGTCAATAGTTCCCAACTATTGTATATAAATACACTGGCCACAAAATTTTGCTTATCCTCTTAATAATATAAATTTAAAAATTTTCTTAAAAAATTACCAAATTAAAAAGATAAAAAAAAAGTGTTAAAAAGATCGACAGTGGGTAAGCACTTGAGCTAAAATTTATTAATGATCTATATATTCCGGGTGATATTATCACGATACGATTCGCAACTGGGCTGACTGCCAACTCGGTACACTCAGTACACCGAGTAGAGCAATCTATCCTTATACATCCAAGCATCTCTATTTCCCAGCAGGTTTGCAGCATGCATCGTGAATTACGTAATTGCCTCAAAGGAAGCGAAAAAAAAAAAGCATAAAACAAACGAAATAAAAATAAAAATAAAAATAAAAATACGGCGATTCTCGAGCGTGAATGTCGTCAAGCCAACTTAACCCGGCTCGGATACCGCGAAATAAAATACGACAAGTGGACCTTTTTTATTTTTTAATAAAACCACCGGTTTAGTTAGGTTAACTAAGAGATTTTTCCTCTCAGTCCCAGGGTTGACAACCCCTACCGCCTGTTGCCTGTTGCTAGGCGCTCGTCAGCTGTCTCTCCGCACAACTACAGTATGTACGTATAATTCACGATGTATGATGTACATTATATGCATCTGTACTGTATTATACATGTGAAAGAGGTCTCCACCTAACACCGTGGTAAGCTAATCGACCTGGTTGCGCAGGCGTCTTCATTCACGACCTCCTCACGCTCTTGCTCCCCTTTTCTGGTCATTACATCACGAGCTGTCTCCTGTCTCTCCACTCTTGTCGACAAGATATGCATTTAAACTTACAGTATACTGTACTGTACTGTACTGTATAATATATATACATACATATAATATAACAATAAATCGTGAGACTAATAGCAGTATTACATATTCTAATAATGGTATGCATGCGAGCAGATCTTGACGTCTAATGCGCATCGATAATTGAGACTCGGTACGTTGCATTCATTTGAATAAGCTTCAGCTTATATGACACACATGTATGTATGTATGTATGTACTTTATTTATGCATTCTAGTCGCTGACGTTATGCGTGACTATACCTCTTTGTGTTGCTGCTCGTATGTAATACGTGGATCGTTAGTGTTTAAATATTATATGCATGTGTGTCAATTGCATTATACACACACATACACATGTGTAAACTGATATAAATACTGAATATAATTTAAATAAATATTATATACAACTTTGATCTTTCGACTTTGTCTCCTCATCTGGCAGTTTCAGTTTTAGTCGAGTTTAATTACGTTACTGCTGCTTGATTTATTCTCGACTGACAACTGCATCAAACTTTTGGTTTAATTTAATAAGGAAGGGAATTATTATTTATTGGCATGATTAATAATTATAAATGGATGGAGATAGAGATGTAGATGCCCAGGGCTATTTGTAACCGTATTTCATAGCGATAGACACACCGGTGCAGTGGGTACACGTGCGCAGATGTTTCTAATGCACCCAGAGATACTGAGTACACACTGGATAATTTATGCCGCTCGTGAGCTGGCTTATATTTTTATTTAGGCGATCGAACAGTTTTAATAAATATTAAATTTTTTGATACGGTATTTTTTTATGTTCATGTTAAACCTTATATAATGATGTAGAGTCGGAAATTTTTTTTTATTAAATTTAGTTCTGAAAAATTCCGAAAGGTGGCGCATGGTCGCTAGATTTTCTCGTTGTAGGAGATTTAAATTTAAAAAATATAAAATGATGATTGATTTGTGTTTTTTAAGCAATACAAAATCTAATTAGGATTTTTAATCATTTTTTGCTTAAATTAATATGAAAAATGAATTTAAAATTGAGAAATTAGATAAAATATTTATCATAATAACTCAATAGTTTTGTGATTTAAATGGATAAAAAAGAGGAATAAATTTTTAATTAATCTGTGTTATAGATGACTATTTTTCATTATTTATTATTAGATTATTACTTAATGATTATGTGGTGAATTTAATACGAGTGTATGATGAAAAAAAAAGTGCGGTATGCCGATTGCTTGCTAAGAAAATTGAGATAGATGCAGTGGAATCTTATAACAATCTAATGTGAGCGAGCAATTGGACACGCCCGGAATTGCCAACTGCATTATTATGTCTATTATTTTATACAGATAATAAGTTGCGTCTGTTTTTATGCCTGGTAATTACCAGCCTTCGGTTATGTTCTCGGTAATTAAATGATCTTGGTTATTTGTCCAGTTAAATAGAGCTATTAGCCTGTACTTAGTATAGAAATGTCGTTATTGTTGATACAGATACGATAGAAGAGAACTTGTTAGTCACGGTGTCGAGTGCTTGCATTTAATAGATAGAAAGAATAGAAACAGAGGAAAATTTGAAAGGGCTTGTAAAGTTTTAATCAATGCGATAGCTGTGTAGACAAAGAGAAGATCAAAGACTTGGATGAAAAACCGAGGGGTAGTGCGTCGGGCAATGAGAGATGTGACGAAAAAATATGAAATAAAAATAAGAGGAAATTGCAGAAAGGAGGTGTAAGAGTGAGAGGAGTTTTGTGAGAGTAGAATATAGAATTTAGGAAAAGAAGAAAGTTGGGAGCACGTCTGGGTACATTGGAAGACACTCTTTACTCTTTTACTGAGAGCGTCAGTGCGAGATTAGGGAGTGACAATGCAGCTCTACTGAGGGTAGAGGGTAGAGGCTCTGTAAACACCGTTTCCACTTTTAACCGCTGGCTTTCTCATTTGCTTTTTGAGTCTCAAGCTTTTGTCTCAGGTTTTTTAATTATTTTTAATTTTAAATAATTGCTGGGTGCAAAGGGAGGAATTATTTACCGTAATGGTGATACTTAAAAAAAAAAAGGATTGTTGTATCTGATGGAGAATGGTAATCACATGTTACATTAAAAAGACTTGCATTGATAAAAAAATAAATTTTGATGAAGAAAAAAAATTATTTTTAAAAGTTTTATATAAAATTTGAGTTAAGAATTGTTTAAAATTTTTTTTTTTATTTAAACCAATGAAATTATTTACAACTAGCAACTTTGCAGTGACTTGTGAACTATGAATAAATAAAATTTTGCTTTATTAAATAATGACTTTTGTTAAATTGTACGGTACTTTCTTAAATATTAATGTTTTTAAAGAAATAAGCTCAACCCGATGTTATATTCATCAAAAGCTTTCATTTGAGTACCCACATGCACTTTGATATATTTTTCATATATACATATATATAATATATATAAATATATGAAAAATTGATGTGGGTATTCAAATGAAAGGTCTTGATGAGTGTAACATCGGGATGAGCTTATATCTTTAAAAATGTCATTAGTTCACAAGATATACAATGTAATTTCTTAATTATTGACATTTTTTAAGATATAAAATCATTTCGATGTTAGGCTCATTGAGACCTTTAATTTATGTACCCACTTGGCATTTTTTATATATTTTATATATATGGTATTTGTGAAATATATAAAATATAAATATATAAAATATAAATATATAAAATATATGAAAAATTAATGTGGGTACTTAAATGAAAGGTCTTGATGAGTGTAACATCGGGATGAGCTTATATCTTTAAAAATGTCAATAGTTCACAAGATACAAGGTGATTTCTTAATTATGTATCTAGAGATAGAGCATTTTCGAATGCAGCCTAAATACTTATCATCATAAATTGACTATCGGTGAAAATTATATGAAACCTTGAAAAGGCACAAATTTAAATCAAGATCTTTACAATGACACTAAATTTTACTAAAAAAACCAATTCTATCATATGACTATCCTGGATTCAAAATTTTTCTTACTCTTTTAATAGTATAAATAATTTTTATCATTGCAATTTAAAAAAAAAACTAAATGAAAATTTTTTCTTTAAATATCATTATTAAATATTACATAAAAAAAATTAGGCTAGTTACAAAGTATGTCAAATACTATTACCATTTTCAGTCTGTGTATAATTAAAAAAATAAATGTGTAGAGCCGCTGTCTTATAATGCGCACTGTAAGCCGGGTTACTGACACGGAGAATCGCGCTTACCTCGGAACATTTAATGTGTATAATAAAATAAAATAAAATGTAAGAGTAAAGAGTGAAGACAATTGCAGGCAGAGGAATAAACTTTGTTGCGAATTTAAATATGTAAAATGTGTGTTTAAAATGATAACCGATATTACACGGCATCCATCTCTACTTGGATCTAGAATTATTTTCAGGGGGCAAGTGTTGGTCTATTGTTTCACGCATGAGATACTTTGACAATACTTCCTCCATATACTGCATTACATCGAGAGAAAAGGTGGATATAAGAATAAGCAAAAAAGGAATAAGAAAGGCAAAATGGTGTAATACAAAATAAAAATAAAGTGTGGTAGGACCTTGAATGAGGAGCCGGTGCCACGTGTATCCTTTCCCCTTTGTTAGCTTCTTACATTTGGGATGTGTTTTTTGGTTTATTTATCGTCTTACATTCTCGTCCTTCTGTGCTCGTTCTCTCCTTATATTACCGCGAGTTAAGCGTTACGAGTCAACTTTTTCTCAAAATAAAAGACCGAATTATTTTTTAAAGCCAGCTTTTTGCGGTCACAAAGCCCTTGACGGAACAAGGGATCCTTTGACGGTGGCCTTGACCGTGACCGGTCCAGACCAAGCACGTGATCCTCGATAGGAAGTCCCATGCTCGATGTTACGTCACCTGACTGGGTTGGCTTAGCCATAGCATGCCTATACTATACCGGTTACTAAATAAAACTCATTTAACGATTCTTGGGGTCTTCTTAATAAGAGGTTTGCTCTTTTATTTCACTTCTATTCTACATTCTCTCTTACATCTGTTATTTATGTCCTTACATTCTCTACACGATATTTTGCACAGCGGTCGCTAAAACGAGAATTACCCAACGTAAAACTTTTTTTTTAAATTATATTTTTAACTCCAGGACTAATTAATTTTTTTATTTCATTTTTACGGTAAACCTCACACCCGGTTTTATTTTATCTAAACTTCAGCGCAACAATAAACTTCATTATAAAGTCAAGAGACGTTTTTTTTTTTTTTTTTTTTTTTTGTCGATGTGTAATTAATTTTTTTTTGTAAAGATTAAATTTAAAAGTCGCGTCAAACTGTCAAAGTTTCACGTCAAAATGTCTACTTGACAATAATTACGACATAATTATAATTATGAAGATTTAACGTGATTATGTTTTATAATTATAATAATATTAAATATAAATGATAATTATAATTGTAATGAATAATGCCGTTTGTTGAATAAAGCTTCAGACAAGTTAATAAATTATTTAAAATGACAGGCATTGAATAACTGTCGATAGTGATTTAGCCTGACATTTACGATAAAATTGTCGTATTTATTATTAAATGTGAAATCTACTCGACAAGCGGCCAAGTTATTTTTTTATTTATGTCCAGAGAATAAGACATTATTTAGCGGACATTTAATTAGTTTTATTCAAGAAGTAATATAATAAAAATAAATGAATAGAATAGAGCTGTGGCCACTTTGGGATAACTTTAAAAGGTCAGACAAATAAACTCGGGTTTTTTTTTATTTTTTTGTTATTATTTGAAATTTATTTATTATTATTCCCGAGAGACCGGAGGATTATTAGCAATGCTTGCACAGTCTTCTCAAAGTGAACAATCCGCAGTACAACGATAATGATAATGCGAAGCTGAACAAAAGATTGAGCAAAAGTGGGCGCGGTAATTGTTGGAATTACGCAACTCAACTCAGCTTAACTCGAGAAACGTTCAATCGAGCTCACCCAAGTGCCGTAAAGGGTGAGTCAAGAGTCTCTGCATGTATACTACAACCAAGAATAGAAAAAATAAAACTATTGAGAAAATTTATCAAAGTTCTAAGAGAATTACAGAAGAAAATGCTTTTCAGCTTAAGGTACAATTAAATTTATTATTATTTTTTAATTAATAATAACTTTTAAGAATTTCAGAGTATTATTAGTATTAATGTTGAAAAATTTCATTGATGATAATAATAATAATAACCAGTAACTAGACTTGTGAACGATAAATAAATAAAATTTTACGCTTTATTAAATAATGACCTGGTAAATTGCACTGTACTTTTTTAACTATTGACATTTTTAAAGATATAAGCTCATCCCGATGTTACACTCATCAAGAGCTTTCATTTGAGTACCCACATGCATTTTTATATATTTTTCATATATACATATATATATATATAATATATATAAATATATGAAAAATTGATGTTGGTACTTAAATGAAAGGTATTGATGACTGTAACATCGAGATGAGCTTATATCTTGAAAAATATCATTAGTTGACAAGATACAATGTCATTTCGTAATTATTGACATTTTTTAAGATATAAACTCATCCCGATGTTGCACTCATCGAAACCTTTCATTTGAATATCCACATGGCATTTTTTATATATTTTATATATATGGTATTTGTGAAATATATAAATATATCAAATATATGAAAAATTGATGTGGCTACTCAAATGAAAGGTCTTGATGAGTGTAACATCGAGATGAGCTTATATTTTTCAAAATGTCAATATTTCACGAGATACATTGTCATTTCTTAATTATTGACATTTTTTAAGATATAAACTCACTTCGGTGTTAGTCTCATTGAGATCTTTTATTCAAGTACCCACATGGCATTTTTTATATATTTTATAAATATGGTATTTGTGAAATTTATAAATATATAAAATATATGAAAAATTGATGTGGGTATTCAAATGAAAGGTCTTGATGAGTGTAACATCAGAGTTAGCTTATATCTTTAAAAATGTCAATAGTTCACAAGATACAAGGTCATTTCTTAATTATATATCATAAAAACCCATTTTATCACATAAATACACTGTTCAAAAAATTTTGCTTATTCTCTTAATAATATAGATAATAATTTTAGAATTTTGTGGTTTTATTATTATTTTTAATTATTATTAAATATTAAATATTCTAGTAGCCGTGTGACGAGAATAAAAGAGCTAGATCGAAAGCACAGTGTTAATTCACGATATCAATTGCATCACACTCGATTTGCCTTTGGATTTACGAGAGACGGATCTCCGTAAAAAAGTGTCAGGAGCCTAGTAAAGGTAGTAGTGGGTCGCCGGGTTGCTGGGGTAGTTATTTTTCCCGAGGATTTACAGCCAAAGGTTACGGAGAGTAAAAGCATGAGCAAATTCAGATAGAAACCAGAGCTTTATACTCGAACCCGTGCTCGGATGAAAGGAAGGGCAAGTTTATAAATCCCGGCTTCCTAGGTCTAGGTCTCCATCTACATCTCATCTATTTTATATTTTATATTTTATATTTCTCGGCTCTAGTATTTTTTTCTAATCTCACCCAGTTTTTTAAAATTATTTTTATTTATCTATTAATTTTTATTATTTACAGCTTAATATAAAGTAGCTAAGTAACAACTCAGACTTTAATCATATGGGTTTTCTAGCGCCGGTCATAAATATCTCCGTTGTAAGCCGCGATTGGACCGGCTCCAACTTCGTTTAACCCTCGTTTAGCAGATTTTGCTACACACACATACTCGTTAATTTATGTATGTATATTTATTGAGATCTTTATTTTGGGTAATTTTGAACTTTAATGTTTTTGTCTCCTAGATCTTCTCTAAATCTTTTAAAATATTTTCTTTTTCTTTTTAATTTGTCCAGAATTTAATAAAATTTATATTATTTATAAATTTTAATTTTTATTTATTTTACAAAAATTACCGTTTAAATTTTATTAAAATTAAATTATTAAAAATTTATTTAGTTCAAATTTACTTTCAATTATTAATTTTTTATTTGAAGCTTTAAAATAAAAATTTTATGTAAAAAAATCTAAAATAAAATAATAAGCAATAAAATTTCTAAATAAAAACTTGGAATAAATATCAGATAAAAATTAGCAATTAAGATAAGGCAGCAAAGTAAGTTAGTTAATTATATGATAGTAATACAAGTACAAAGCAGTTATTTAGCGAATCGATGAGGTTACAGAGGATCCTGCGCAGTTTTGGGTGCAAAGCCCCTTTGTGTGCCGAGTTACTGTTCGGTAGCCGAGTTAAATTTCTATATACATGTACATCTACCCGACTGTTCAGGATCCGAATGGAATGAATAAAAAATTATAAAACCAGGAACGAACTAAACTGAAAAACAGAGATGTTTCTAAAGAAAAAGATAAATAAAAGAGGAACGGTTCGATAGTCAGTCGAATGGGTTCGAGCCCCATTTTTTCAGCGGTCTTCTCTTTTCTCCGATCGGGAGGAGAGGCCCGATGCATACCGAATGCAAAATGAAATTCTCATTCACTCGATATCCTTTCGGGTACTACCGGTTGAGACCGTTTGTCACCAAGATTCCTCGATATTTATATGTATATGGTGGCATTCTTCCAGAGATAATAAACTTTTCTCGTATATTCGTAGCTCCAATCTGTCCGATTGTGTCGGAAAATTTTAAGAAATATTGCTCTGGATAAATTATTTGTTTTTATATATATTATTTTGCCTTCCCTGTCGCACAATCCTATTATTTATTCAGGATTTAAGTTGATAGTCGATATTTAATGTTTACCATTTATTCCCGCTTTTGTATTAATCCCGCGAATTTATTCATCCTCGGAGAGTTGACGTGAATAAATTATTTAATTTCAATATTTATATGTATAAAATAGTAAAGAAGAAGAAGGATGAAAAAGTTCCGAGAGAAAAAAATATTATCCTATTTTTATTAAAATATATTCACTTTTATTTTATACATCCTGAAATCCTGTCGATAAACCCTACCAGCGTAGTTTGACATTTGAAGTAAAATTATGTATAAGTTTTTATATAAAATATAAAATATATGTAATAAAAATTCAAAGGAAAAAAATAGTAGGTACGCTTTATGAATAAATTGAGAAAAAATTGTTAAATATTTAGTTTACTATTATTTACTATCCGGGGAATAATTAAATTTAAATCGAAAATTCCGGGATATCAATCACCAAGACAAGGATGGATAGCGTAAATCCTTTAGCGAGACACGTGGAAAATAAAATAAAATTCAGGTATGGAAATTCTTAGAATTATTAAACTGTCTAGCGGATTGTCAGCGGCGGATCATGTGATACTGAACCAGACGTTTCACTGAATTTTCTATTTTCTATTTTCCCGTATCCGTAGATGGATAAATAAATACATATCCGCGATATATAAATATATATAAGTACCGGGTATCGTTTGAAAAAAATTTCTCAGGTATCAAGCAGGCGGCATTGTACTGCGGAGTGTAAGGGCTCTGAAAGCTACTCACAAAGAGCCAGAGCCCGAGCTGGAGCAAAAGAGCTGACATGAATGGAGTTGTCTGACAGGATCTGGAATTTTTCCACTTGAATAATATTGTGCTCCTCGATGCGTCTGACTTAACTCGCTCTAAAGACATTTTCCATCGTGTGATGTAATCGCTCAGCAGAACAGTTTTGCCATTACTTTACGTTAATCATTTCTCTTCATTTTTCGATTATTATTTTCTTCACTTAGCTTGACCTCTATTTTATTTTTATTCTCAATTTTTAATTTTATTTTTAAATTAATTTTATTTCAAGTTAAAATATAATTTTGTTATTTAATCTGAAGATTTTTTAAACATTTACTTTAAACTAAAAATTAAATTTAACTTCAATAATTTCAATAGTACAATTTTTTTTAAATATATTTTTGCGTTAAAAATTTAATTTTTAATAATTAAATTTCTAAAAAAATTATTAAATAAATTTTTCAAATTTAAAAACTAAAAATATCAATCCCCACTACCGAGCGTCTTTTCATTAGCCTTACGTGTTAGATTAATAATAAAACAAACTAAAAAAAAAAAGATGATTAAACAAGCTCGGTATTATGTAATTGGCATTACAAGTGATTAGATAATAATTACACGTTGAGCAGGAAGTACGCGCCTATAGGAGGACCATAATCGGGTCCATCGTGTAGTGAGCCGTGTGTGGAAGTTAACGTAACACGTGCGTACATTGATATGTGGATTGGATATTCCCGAGGGTATATAGGCGTTTAGCATGTACTATATATTATATACAATATATAATACATAGTATATAACTCGTCATATATATTCATGTATCATGCGGCCACATATATATAGGCAACATATATAATCTCTGTACGAGATTGCCTAGGTAATTCGAGACGAATGATTAATGCACGTGTGGGTGAGGCTAACTCTGTAATATACAGTATGACGTTTCGACCTCAGTCTTCGTGAGGAGTACACACATATGTGTATGAATAAATGAGTGAGCAGGGGGGGAGGGGGGCATCATGTGAAAACTCGCTTAAACAAACGCACACCTTTTTGCTTCCACCAGAGCGACAGAGAAAGAATTTATTCGGTGTATTAGTGGGGATATTGTTCAATGTCAAGGTTGCAAATGTTTGCGCAAGCGCGACTTGCCATTTAATACCGACATCTACGTGTTGTGTGGGTGTTTTCGTGTATGTAAATTAATATATATGGACAATATATACATATAGGGTGCAGTAAGTTAGTGTCAAATAGAGAAGGTGAACCATCCATGGGGAAATGTTGATATATACTGGAAGGGTGCGCGTTCATATCGATTAGATGTTCGTTCAATCTCCTTTATATATATATATATATATATATATATATATATATATATATATATATATATATATATATATATATATATATATATATATATAGGGTAGTTTTTTACGATATATCGCAGACACAAACGTGCTAGAGACGAGATGAAACACGTCCCGTGGGTATATATCAAGGTATATATGTATATATATGAATATACTCCAGTGAACATTATGAATTTATAATGATTTCAAATTGTTGATGAAATTATTATGATACATTGGTATTATTATATTTTTTGTTGAATAATTATATTCTTGTAGGTTTTTTAAATCGTAGATGTCAGTAATAATGTATGTGTACTTGCACACACTGATACACGGAAAGAAAATTGAAGGAGTTTTTACTATTTTACTATTGTAATTTTTACTAAATAAAATAGTAACGGTGGACTATACTTCTCATTTAGTAATTTTTACGATCTACTATTGTAAATTTTATCCAACAAATAAGACTAGCAAGAGTCTTAAAAAGTCGAATACTATAGAGCAAATTATACAATATGTGTTTGTGAACTTTACAATTCAACTATTGTAAAAATTCACAGTTGGTTTTTTTAAAAGAAATATTAGGGAGGGAGAGAGATAGAAGGTTGGACTAATTGGTACCTGTACAGTAATCGAAAAAAGAAACCGACATTTTCGTGCTATCTGGGAATCGAACCCAGAACTCTGTGTTGGCAGCCAGAGACTCCCTCTACGTTATCCGAGGTAAACTAAGACCCGTATCCTTTAACATTTACATAAACTCGGAATCTAGCGCTGTGCACGGCCATCACTCATATTAATTGAGAAACATTCCAATTCAACTATTGTAAAATTTGCTATAGTTCTATTGAAAAGATACAGAGGCAGCACTGGAAATTTTCATCTCTTACTTTTTACAATAGTAATATCGTATTTTATCATGAATAAATAGTATTTTTTCTTCTAAAATATTTGACAATTAATAGTAATAAAAGTATAGTCCAGCTTTACAATAGTTGTATCGTAAATTTTCCCAGAAATTTTTTCCCGTGTAGAAGGATTTATTTGTACCAAAAAATATTTGTTAATAGTTAACAAATCATTTATTAGAGACCACTTTTTAGTATTAAAAAGATTTGTTTGTATTTAATAAATCTGATATTCATTTATTAAATTTATATTAATAAATCTTTTTAAATATTAAGAAATATTTATTAAGGACTAAAAAGTGATCTTTAATAAATGATTTGTTAAATATTAACAAATATTTTTAACTATAAACAAATCATTCTATCAGTGCAGAAAAAAAAATTACTTAAAATAAGTAAATAATTTTGAAGAACTTAATTTTCTTGATTTGAGTAGAAAAATTCATAAACTAAGAAATTTTTCTTGGTTCAAGTAAATTTTACTTGATTAAAGAATTTTTAGTCTTGATTCGAGACAATGAAACTTTTCAAAATTATTTTCTTGGTTCAAGAATTTTTTTTTTGATTCAATTTAATTTTTTTTTTCTGTGTGGTATAGCGCGAGACACTACCGGGTCTTTGATTTTGATATTTGATAAATTATAAATTTTTACCGAGTACATCTGACAATTTTTATAAAATTTTTACGAAATGATAAAAATAAAAAAAAAAGGAAGGAAGTCTGCAGATTTGAGTATCTTCAATTCAAAAGGGTACATATAAATTAATATTCTAGTGTTGAGAATAAACTGAACCCTCGACATTAAAACATGGACCAAGACGGACAAATATGCTTGCATTGTAACAGTAAAGTCTGCTGTAAAAACATAGTCTATTTTAAATACTGTCATGTCTTGGATTGGTTTGTAGAGCTCTTTTATATCCGCGGATACATAGATAGTTAACGGGGCCCGAAGTTAAGGTTTGCAGTATGGAGTTTTAGTGCCGGTCGTAAACTTCTCAGTTGCAACTTTTTATTGACGTAAAAGCCATAAACTAAATAAAGTCGGATGAAGAGGAGAAAAATAGAATGATGGAGATGCATAAGAAGAGTGAACGAAGAGAAAGTCGAGACAACCACAAATTACCATCGATTTAGAGGTACTAAAAGTAAGAGCAAGCCTGGTTATTTTGAATTTTGCTTCTTAATCACTCTTACCTTTTTTACACTGATTATCCAATCAAATAAATCTGGAGTGGACTTTGATTTTAGCGCGAGATTTACTTTCAAAAAGTATTTTCACTAAAAAATTGATTGTTCCATTATTTACGCATGCAATTTAACGTTTTACGAGTGAGTAAATAAAAACATGTAAATATATATTTTTTATCAAACGCACCGAGGTATTACTGGGTACTTGAATATAAATTTTTTTTTTTATTGGAGCGTTCGTTTTCGGGATTTTTATTTCTTCGTAATGTAAATTAATAAAATACCGCAGGGCAGATCAAAGACACGCGAAAAATTCAGTTTTTATGTCATCGAATATGTACTCGATATTTTTTGAAAATAAATTCTACTGTTGTACAGATGAATTTTATCGTTCGAAATAAAAATTTAACATTGGTAGAATTTTAGAGTACAAAGTTAAGTAAATTAAATGGAGTAATTGCTGTGAAATTTGAAAGTGAAATAGATGGAAGATTTTGATGGGACAAGTTGAATGTCTATGCAGAGTTTTATTAAATAACATTTATAAATAGTTTGTAAACGGGAAAAGTTTATTTTCATTAAATTTGTTGGTAGGAAAGAGAATATAAGAGAAAAAGGAGAAATGAGAAACTCGACACTTGAGTAATTTACAAAAGTTGATGGCTCGTATTGCGATAGTTATAATTAAACAAAACTACCTAGCTTTGTTTTACTTCGCGTTTAATTTCGCCGGCGATTGTTCGCCCGTTTTTGGCGATAATGTCGCTGAAATTTCGTTAGAGAAAAGCGCGATCGGCGAGTCCCTTTCCCTACGGAATCACTATTGCTATTACTGCAGGGAATATTTATAAAAGCTCCGGGAAAAAGCGCAAGGGAACTTATAAAGAGGTTATATTATTGAATTTCCCAGTCTGTAAAACATAACTTTAAACTCGTAACTCGCAAACGAGTCCATTCTTTTGTTACAAAAACTTCATGCTCGCTCAGTTTTACTTACAGAGTACTTTTATCTTAATTTATGTCTTTTGTTGTATTATTTCAATTTCATTTATTATTATTACCATTAGTAATTTATTCAAGTTTTGATGTTTAACTTTAAATTCAAAATTATGGATCAAATATTGAAGAAACGAAAAAATCATTTCATTTTTTTATAGACAATTTTATTATCTACAAAAAAGGTCCTTATCAATTTTCTATCTTTATTCTTTTCTCCAAAATTTGAATTTAAACTCCAAATTTAAAATTATAAAATTCATCCATAGGTTTCAAAAGTTTAAACTGCTGCTGCTTGTAGCTAAAATAATGAAGATACAACAAAATTATTTGAAAGCATTCTTGTAGTAAATATTCTACAAAAAAAGTCCCTATCAATTTTACCGTAATTCTAATCTCTGAGCCAGAATCTCAAAAAAAAAAGTCTTAAATTTTCAAAGTAAAGCCATTTTAGAGTCTCGAAGATTTCTCGAGAGGATAATCGAGATAATCGAAGACGAAAAGTCTAATTTCCTCATCTCAAGAGTCCAAGTCCGATCACGTTCGGTGTTACGATCGACTCCCGTCACTTGACAGTCTCATTTCTCCCCAAAGAGCCATTATATCATCAATATCACATATATATGTGACCCTCTAACGCTTAATGCAGCCATAAACTTCGTATACCCCCTAGCAATCGTACTATTTCACTCAAAAACAATTAATTAACCCAAAATGCTCAATCTCTAGATCATATGATCCCTTAAATAAAAATTCATTTCACGTAGTGGTATTTGTTTGTGATTTTGTTAAGCAGTGTCTTATAAATCTCCACTATGTGTGTATTACATGCGCCGAGGTTGGAGAAAACCAGGAAGGAAAGAGGAAAAAAGCTAACGAGACAACCAGAATAAGGAAGCAGGAAAATTTTTTCCAGTTTACAGTCTGGAGTGTACGGCAGTATGAGTGAAAAGAAAAGAAAATAAAATAAAAGCAAGGGGTATGTACAGAGACTACACTCTACTCGTATCCCAGCGGGGTCGTAAAGTTAAATTAAAAATTTCCATGCGCGACGCCAACGTGATGCCAGCCAACCGACGTGGCTGTTGAGAATAGTGAAAAGATAAAGATAAAGAGACCAAGAGAGATAATAAATAAAAGTGGTGAGTCTAGACAGGGACAGAAATAGATAAAGGATTGGATGTAAAGGGGATTTCTGGGCTCGCTGTTGGTGTAGCTGGTGCGCGACCTAAATGGTTGGTACCTATACAGCGCACTGCACCGAGTCCTCTCCGATTCCGACGCTCCAAAGGAGATTAGGTTGATTTAGGTTGGGATCCTTTCGATAATAAGAGCTAGCTGATGCTACCGGGGGAATATATATGTGTATATGTCTATGTATATTGAACATACTGTAGTTGGTGGAGCAGAATGTAGAGCAAGGATGGGAGGAGGTTCAAGAACGGCGGCCCAATTACGGCACCTCCGAGTTCCACAGCGCCGAGAGTCACCCGTTCTGTTTCCCGGGTCCCGAGTTCGACCGGAAAATTATTAGGGGCTGGTGGCGAGGGGAATCTCGGATCGGGAGCGGAGCGAGGCATCTAGCCAAGAGGAAATGAGACAAGACCACACCGGCGACAGGTCGATAGTTTCTATCAAGCTAATATCTGCTTTGCTTGTCCCACAATAACTTGTGTGCAATTGATAATAATCTCGACTAGACCACCGACTGAACTCGCTACGGACTTTGGGTCTTCCTATTATCTGTTATATGTAATAGCTATTCTCTAATGCAATTTCCAAACCAAATAAATACTACTCACACTGTTGGTTAATCAAAAATCGACCCACGATTTATTTGCTCCAGCGATGTGTCATTTAATTTTATTTGACGGTGAAAGAAATTTTTGCTAAATTAATGATTAATAAAAAAAAAAAGGTTTGGCATTTTTGAAAATCATTCCTACCGCGACCTAGAATTCAAAATTACGAGTAAAATGACTAGTCACACTCTATGTCAATTAATAGTTTTTAATTAAAAGTATCGCGTTAATATTTTATTAATCAATTAATCAAAAATCGACCTACGACCGATTGCATCGAGCGATACGTCATTTTACTCGGAATAAAATGAAGATTCTATAAAACTAATAATAAATTGAAACAAAAATTAATCTGACCTAGAAAGTAACTGTAATGATAAAAGTACCCTCAATACCTGATAAATAAAAATAGCAGTGAGCTACATAATATTAAATAATTTAATAGCTTTCTCCATGATATTACAATCCAAAAACATGCTCCGGTCGTGTTATGCCCGCAATATTTTTTATTGCTACAATTTAAAAACTATTTTATGAGCTATTGTTGTATTGCTATTATTTTATTAACAATCCGCGTGTCGTGAGCATTACTTTAAGAGCCTTTTGTGGGATCTACAAGTTTTATTGTGCTGAAGAAGTTAAACTTACACGCTCTAAAAAATAATTACTTTACCCACCAGAGAAATTCATTTTAAAGATAACACATTTTTTCCCGACTTTTTATAATACAATATTCCACGGAAACATTTATTTTTTCGACAACCCTCTTTCTCATTAAATCTCTATTTAAAGTCATTATAATGATATTCAGCAAATCCGTTTTACGACTAAATATTAACCTTTGGTCCAAAGAAATATTAACTTTTAAATAAAAAATAGCAACAATAATAATGATAAACCGTGGTGGTAGAAATAAGAGAAGAGAAGCGCACGAATTGCTGGATGGAAAACGTAAAAAGGATTTATTGGGTAAATAAGTAGACCGGGTACTACACGGAAAAGGAAAACCCAACTAAATATTTGTGTGAACCAGGAACACTCGGTGAGGCGTGTTCTCCACTGGTCTACCTTTTATATATATATACATACACTTATTTTCCGTCCTTGTCGTTCTCCAATCTACGGTCATACTATCCCATGTCCCCAGGAGACAGAGTAGATCCATATACATACATATATATATATATATATACACATATATAGCAAAGTAAAGGGAGAGAAGCGCAGCTAGAGACCGGTCGATAGTTCGCGCGTAGCAACAGCCGGCTGGGCTTTTTATTCGACTTTTAAAACCGCTCACTGCGCCACTGTACCGCGTTCTTTTTCATCCCTTCACCCGTGTCCACCTCTATCACCTTTTTCTCTACTTAAATTTCCTCTTAGTCCGCTTTTTTCTCGTCCCTGGTCATTTCCACGATTTTACAAACTCCAAATGTCCGCATTTTTATTTTTACACTGAATAATTATTTCTCGTTCATTAAAAAATTTATTTACAAAACTAATCAGGGTAATTTAAGAGCATTTGCTCTCTGATAGTATATATTATATATACATATATACATATATAAGGACTGGTCACTCTGAGGGCACAACCGAGCGGTACCGCGCCCTTGTCAGTCGCTCGATGGTACGTGAAAAATCGACAAAAGGAATGTCCGAGGGAATGACCCATCGTAGGCGATAAAAAATAAAATGAAAGAAGAAACCGTAGATAGAGATAAAGATAGAAGAGGATGAGGGCGAGGGTTGTAAAAGGAAAATAAAATAAAGGCGAGTCGTGAGAGTGAGAGAGAAAATGAGGCGAATTGATATCGATAGGTCAGTCAATGGCAAGCCTTCCTCTGGTATTTTTTTTTTTTTTTTTTTTTTTTATATTCAGTTTACTTCTTTTTCAGTCTCTTCTTTCATGTTCCCAGATACAGCCTGAAAGCGGACAACTCTCTGATTGGAATCAATTTCAAAGCGACTAATGTTAACATGTGACAACGTGTGCTATTATGTTCATCACATAATGGGGTGATTTATATCGCACGTGTAGTTGATCCAGCTAATAGTTTATTTAACTGAGTTACCTTTGTTCCTCGGATTAACCTGATTATCGACGACTAACCGAGGTAATTAACCCACCTAATTGCCAATAATCAGGTACCAGGTAATCAGGAGACGCCCTTTACTTATTATTTATGTTTTTTAATTCTCTACTCTACTCCTCAGCTAGGTGTGTCGTTTATTCCTGACAATCACATGTCAAACTTTGTAGACTCTTTAGTTTAAGGAAGTCCTTTCGCTCCAGTTGAGTCAAAACAATTGTAGTAGTCAATATACGATAAATTAAAATAAAAAACCCATAAAAATTCCTAAAATTAAATAATAAATAGTATATGAGGCATTAATCGTTGAAATTTTGAAAATAAAAAAAAATAGTTAAATACAAAAATTAATTTGACTCTTTCAAATCAGCTGCTAGTAACCTGTCCGTGATTTGGCAACGCTGTACTTCGGTTGTTTACATTTTCATTTGCACAATATAACCTTAACCACGTTTAAGTTTTTGCAGTCAGTGGCTGCGTTCGGGTTTACTAAGTTCTAAGCAGGACTGACTTTATCTACCAAAAAATTAATTTTAGACACACTTAAATAAATATACCTTGCATTGTTTTGTTATAGATTTAAAAAAAAAATAATATAGTTACTTTAACTTGTTGTTACAAGATATACTAAGATCTGCAAGAACTTAGCAAACGTTGCCAAATGTTTTGACTCCATTTTATTGTAGGTTACTTGAGAATTTTTTGTGATTTTTAAATATTAATTTCTCAATAAATATCTCGGTAACTGATATATTTTATTGCAAAAAAAGAAACCTGAATATTTCGAAAATCTAATTTTTAGTTTTTTTTTACTTCATCTAATCCATGACTGATAGTATAATTTGAGAAATACTGCAAACGTGTGACTTTCTCGTAAGACTCTGAACAAATACTAACATTTAAAAACTTTATTTTTTCAAAAATTTGTCCGGTAAAGTATAATTTAAACCTCACTATTAGATAAATAAGGACCTTAACTATTAGAAAAAAATTAAATTTACTCATAATCTAATATTTTTTATTTTACATTGGCGGCGAAAGGACCTCCTTAAACTATCCTTTAATCGTATAGTTAATAGTAGGGTGTATCAAATTTTTTTTACTAAAAATTTATATAATAAGTAAAAGAAAAATTGCAAAGTTGGTATGTTTGATTTCAACCTTTAATAACTTTTGAAAAAGTAAGTTTATCAAAAAATCATAAGAAACCTTTTTGGTACACTGATAAAAGGATTTCTTAGTATTTAAGATGATTTATTTGTATTAAAAAAATCATTTTTTAGTAATTAAAGAATAGTTTTTAGTATTTAATAAATATTATAAGTATTAATAAATATTTCTTAAATACTAAGAAATATTTTTTAAATACTAAGAAATGATGTTTAACAAATCGACGTTCTAATTAGCAAATTGTCTAACTCCATTTTAGAAAATCTTCCATTTGTATGAAAAAACAATTGATTCAAAATTTAATATCACTTTAAAAAAGCATTTAATATAATTAATATCTAATAGAGGTATAATATTTTGGATTGGATCATTCAAATAATTTATAATTGGACTATTGCTGTATCAAAATGTTAAAAAATCACCCTTTAAAAAATAAGGAGTTAGACCAATTGCTAATCAGACCGTCGAAATAATTTCTTAAATACAAAAAAATCTTAAATGCTAAGAAATCCTTCTATCAGTATAGATCATTTAAATTCCTACAAAAAAATATACAACATTTTCCGATCAGTTGTTGTAAGCAAGATATAAAATGCCAAAGTTCAAAAAGATTTTTTCACATGTTTATTTAAATAACAAGTGTTCAAATTTTGACAAAAAAATTTTTTTTATACTTTTGATATACCCTACTGTGTAGTATTAATCTTTTACCTCATCATGATCATCATCCAGAGCGCGTACTTTCCGGTACCGGCAGTATAGTCTATACTCTATAGTCTAGAGTATTTATACCGCCATCAGTCTCTGGAGTGGATCGTTACTACAGGGGAAATACAAGGTCTAGCAGCTCTAAAAGCATCACCAGGAACGGTCGTCAAATTTTAACGGCAGCAGGAGAGAGCTACTGTTAAATGCAGATGAGCTGATATGCCGTCGTGTTGTACTACTACTTAAACTCAGCTGTGTATTAGTTTTTGTGTGTTATGTTGGTGTGCAAGAGCAGGAGCAGTATCTTACCAGGGCGACAACGGATAAGGATAAAGGATAAGTGAAAAGAAGTACAAGCTAAGGGAGGGGAAGTGAAGAGGAGTCTGAAGTACAAGAGTAAGAGCAGTAGTTGTAAGATGAGTACTTTGGATGAGACAAGAGGAAGTGATCGTAAAATGGGAGAGATGCCTGACTGGTTGGGAATACTCAGGCTTCCTTCTTACTCCTTATTCCTCATTCCTTCAGCTCTGTTCCCTCTAACAACGAGATTTACTCCAAGGTCAAGGAGAATATAAATCCTGTCACTTCTTCACACTTGGGTTTAATTTTTTTTAGCTTTTTTTTTATTGTCAAACGACAGGAGAGGGATTGATAAAAAAACGTTGTCTGCTAGCTAGTCAACGGATATCTTTAAGTTCGCGGGCTGAGTAACGAGGAAGGATGTCCCGAGAGAGCACTTCTACCGTAATCGGTAACTCGATTCCTGACAGCTCGAGGTCACACTTGGACAGATTGTTAGACACTGACAACCACAGCTTTTAATTAAATGCTTTATCATTATCGTGATTATCGAATTTCAAAGAAATTTACTGACTAAAGCTTTTAAATTACCAATTGGATAAATATTATTGATTATTTGCGATGGTAAGTCTTTATTAAAAGGTGTGAAATACTTTTGATTACATAAAAGAATAATAAAAAATAATTTTTTTTTATTTGTAACTGTAAATTGTGCACTTTGAAATGTAAATATAAAAAGTGATTATCGCTCGGGAGATTTGTTACTTTACTTATCGATTGTACAAGCCGCGATAAATATTATTTTTCAAGTGCATACAGACTGTGTGTGTGATGTGTAAATGTGTAATCACGGGTATGGCCGCTGTTAATCATCCAAGTGTGAATTCGACGCGGTTGGCCAACTGACATGTAAACTGTCCAAGAAATAATATTAGCTTGACCCGTGTATACATTTTCTACATTATAAGTATAAGCCAGTTTACTTTAGACGGCTAAACTATTAAACTTCAGGGTATAAATCTTTTGTCAAATATTTTACACCGGTACAAATTAACGCGCAAACGTGATCATTATTTTTTATGTTTAATTAGTTAGGTAATTTTGCGGATTTAATTTTTTTTAAGGTGTAATTTAAAGAGTTTTAGATAAAAAACACTTACGATTTGGCCGTTGTTGTAAGTTCGACCGGAACTCGCTGGATCATTTTTATTCTTGAACGCTCGGTAATTGTCCTTCAGCTGTTTTCCATACTGAAACAAAAAAATAATAAAATTTATTTTTTTTTTAATAATAAATTTTTTTTATTGACAATCAAGTAAAAATTTTAATGAATAATATTTAAATTAAAAAATAAAACTTAATGAATTTAATCTAAAACTAGCAACCTTGCAGTCACTATGTGACTGCCGTGATTTGTAAATTATAAATAAAATTTTGCTTTATTAAATAATGACTTTTGTTAAATTGCATTGTACTTTCTTAAATATTGACGTTTTTAAAGATATAAGCTCATCCCGATGTTACACTCATCAAGAGCTTTTATTTGAGTACCCACATGCATTTTTGATATATTTTTCATGTATACATATATATACTATATATTTTAAAGATATAAGCTCATCCCGATGTTACACTCATCAAGAGCTTTCATTTGAGTACCCACATGCATTTTTATATATTTTTCATATATACATATATATATATATATATATATATATATATATATATATATGCTATATATATAAATATATAATATATATATATATGAAAAATTGATGTGGGTACTCAAATGAAAGGTCTCGATGGGTATAACATCGGGATGAGCTTATATCTTTAAAAATGTCAATAGTTCACAAGATACAATGTCATTTCTTAATTATTGACATTTTTTAAGATATAAACTCATTTCGATGTTACACTCATCGAGACCTTTCATTTGAATACCCACATGGCATTTTTTATATATTTCATATATATGGTATTTGTGAAATATATAAATATATAAAATATATGAAAAATTGATGTGGGTACTCAAATGAAAGGTCTTGATGAGTGTAACATTGGGATGAGCTTATATCTTTAAAAATGTCAATAGTTCACAAGATACAAGGTCATTTCTTAGTTATATATCTAGAGATAGAGAAATTTCGAATGCAGCCTAAATACTTATCATCAAAAATTGACTATTGGTAAGAATGATATGAAACCTTAAAAAGGCACAACTCCAGGTCAAGACCTTTTTAATGATACTTAATTTAACCATAAAAACCGATTTTATCATATAAATACACTGGCCACAAAATTTTTCTTATTCTCTTAATAATCTAGATTATTTAATTAAACCTTAAAAAAAAAACCCGATTTTTATTTTTAATTATTTAAAAATAAAAATGGAATATTTGAAATTTAATTACCGGCACAGAGTATTATACCGTGAGTATTATTTTTGGTAAATATAGGCATGAACGAGTAGTTGATTTGAGAATTATTAATTACATTGTTCATCGAGTATATTATACAGTGTAGTGTATATCAAAGTAGTATGCAATTAATCGAGAAACGGTTTACTACCGGGGCTTTGTTGCTAGGTGAATAGTTTCCTGATTACATAATACTGCCAAAGAGAATTTATCTCGAACAAAATTATTATTTTTATTATTCCGAGGGCAATTAATAAACTAAATAAATAATTTAAGTTGATATAAATATAAATAAAGTTTTAATTTTTAATTAAAGGAAAAACAGGGTATTTGCAGACTGTAAGAAGTGCTTGTTAAGTAAGAGATTTTTTCCTCGGCAAAGAGAGGTGATTTGTCGATAGCTCGAGGGCACAATAAGAGTCTCGTCGCGACGCTAAATTTTCACGAGACTAATGCATTATTCTGTAATAAAACAAGTGCTCTATTACGGTAATAAAAAAATCCATAGTCTTGTTTTATTTATTTCTTTTAAACTCTATTTATTTTAGTTTCGTCTGATATCGGTCTACAAAAAACCTGTTTCATTTTCTTTTATTTAATTCTGAGAATTTGAAGTTGTAAAAAAATTTTTCTACTTTTTAAATTTCTTCTTTAACTTCAGAGGCAATAATAATAATAATAATAATAATAATAATAATAACAACAGCAATTAAAGATAATAGCCATAAATAAGGCACTGGTGAAGTTTAAGTTGGCGTGTCTGAAGGAAAGAAAACGAAGTTGAAGTTAAAAAGTGGAGTTTGAAAAGATAAATACAACCTTCTGGGCAATGGGTATAACTTCTTGATCCCTGACAGGAAAAAAAGGTCATAATGTGAAGACCAAAAAAGAAGCAAGCCAGAGATGTTGAAGCTAATCCGTGTGTTGAAGCGTACAGCACGGACTTTAATATAGAAGAGTGGAGTTTAAATAAAAGTTAACTGAGAAGAGTTACGTTAGCCGTCAGTCAGTCAAAGGCCGAGCTAGACCTTGCTCTCGAGGTCCTCTTCTTCAGCAAAACCGCCGTATAAGTCGGCGAAGAATAAGAGTACCCAAGAATACCGCGTTAGCTCGAGAATCCGGATTTTTATTTAACATTTTTTGTTAATTTCTTGATACTCTGGTTTTTTGTCTGAGTTTTAGTTTTTAGCGAATCTTGTGAGCTGGTCTCGGGCCTCCAGTTCCTCCTTTGGTGGAAGACGAGTCGATCACAAGAGAAGAAAGCCCACTAGAGACCTTGCGTCAGGTCTTGAGAGTGGTCTGAGCCGGTACTTAGCCACCGGAGAAGAAAAGAATAGAAGGAACTACCCCTAAAGAGTTGGATAATAGGGCGCTCCTAGCATTCTACCGTTATAGAGATTCAACACCACCACAACAGTCTGTTACTCTCACCCTCGCCCTTACGTAATACTGAGCCTCGTTACTTTACTTTTAACCTCCACCTTTGTTAGACTTTATGTTGCCGTACGGCTACTAACTACCTCTCTCTTCAGCGACACCTTTAAACATTTACTGGCTGATCTTTAGTGCAAATTACAGCTGAATGTTTTTTTTTATAAAAAAATATTAATTGGTATTTTCATTTTAAGCCTCACATGGTTTAATATGCCTATATTTAATTTTTGGTCAAAGTTAGTTCTAAAAAATTCCGACAGGTGGCGCATGGTCGCTTTATCCTCTCACTATAAGAGAGTTAAAACTTGGGATATTAACTTCTTAACCAATTATAATAAATATAATGCATATTGGATTATTTTTTAAGACCAAAAAAATTTAAAAATAATATACGAAGTCGACAAAATTATTTTTATATTTTTAAAATTTTTAAAAATGATTTTTGAAATAAAAATAATGTGTAAAAAATTCAAATTTTTAAATAAATAATTGATAATTTACTTTTTTATTTTTATATTTAGTATAATATGACCTATAAAACCAGATTAAGTAATATCAGGTCTGATATTAAAATTAACGGTATCAAAAAATATTTTCGCGAGTTGAATAATTCACCAAAAGCAAGAACTAGTTTAATGATGAATAAATATCGTCTATAATTACCTTGGCAAGTCTCATGGCTTGGTGCCAGCAGGTGTGAGACTTTTCCGTGTTGAAACCAATGACTTTGAGTCCGGAGACTCCGGGTTCGGTGTCTTCGGCGTCAGCGTTGCTGGATGGCCGCAGACAGGCGCCCCACTGAAAGGGCGCGTTAAAAAGCTTCTTTGTGTTCGGAATCTTGTATATTTGGTAATCCGACAAGTGGGCGAAGAGGATTCTATGGTTGTCTGCGCTCTGTAACAAAAATACAAAAAAAAATGATAAGTAATTTATAAATTGTAAAAGTAAAGTTTGATTTTTTTGAGAACTGGCTCTTTAAATATTTTAGCAGTTGCATAATAGAGGAAATAAAAGCTCGATGAATAAATGCGCTGTATGTTTTTATATAATATTTAAGAGGAGCTTCGGAGCGATAGTTAAGACTCGGAATGTGTACTCAGCCAATATTGTAATTTAGCAAGTGTGACAACGATAGTGCACTTGTGTATTCATCGGAGCACTCTCCTTGTAAAATCCTGTTGCCAGAAGCCGGAGTTCTGTGTTGGTAATATAACTACGCTTCGAGCTAGGCGTTCCTCAGGTACAGCCCATAATGCATCAATGTAAATATTTGAAGATTAGCTTAGCTTGTACATACATTTATTATATATATGTGTGTGCATTCGTGATGTCGCCGTCATTTTTCTTCGCTATTACTTTATACTAGACGAACAGTTGTGTAATAAAAAAAAATTAAGACTTTAAATAATAAATTTAAATTTTTTTAAGAAAAAAAAAAATAAGACAAATTTTTATTTTATTTTCAAACTCTGAAAAAATTAAAATAGAATTTTGTAAATTTTTAATGAAAAAAAAAAAAAGTTCAAAATT
Organism: Cotesia glomerata; assembly: GCF_020080835.1. Taxonomy (NCBI): domain Eukaryota; kingdom Metazoa; phylum Arthropoda; class Insecta; order Hymenoptera; family Braconidae; genus Cotesia; species Cotesia glomerata. The sequence continues at coordinate 30,125,026 of NC_058160.1, forward strand.
ATTCTCTGTTTTTTATAAATTAAATTTTTTTGTATTAAAATTATTATTTGACCAAATACGAGCATGTAAAAAAATAGTTGAAACCGTTAATTTGTACGGATAATACCGACGATTAGATAAGAATTGTCATTAGTAAAAAACGTCATTGTTGTAAAATAAATAAAAAATACAAAGCAATTGGTGTAGGTCAGAACCTTGTAAGCGTTATTTGTTTGTTTATAGTATCGCTTACTCGCCGAAGACTGTAAGTAATGTAGTATAGAGTGGAAATGGATTTGATGCCTTAAAAAGAAATAAAAGATCGAATGTGGCAATGTATTTGCGTTATTTATTTAATCCTAAGATAGAGGACTGGGAGGTTGAGGCTTGAATCGAATAAGTTAGAGTCGGGTTGACTAAAAATAACAGAAGACAGAATAAAAAAGTTAAAAGCCGATGGTTTAGGCCTCGAATAAAGTTGATCGACGAACAAGTCTGCTCCTTACAGGACTAACCGGTTTCTGAATATAATTCCAGAAGCCTAATTATCCGTCCATGATTAAACGATGAGTCAACGTGTTCGAAAAGAGTAAAGGCATAAAAAACGAGGGTCAGTTAATAAATTCACGTTGTTTCTGCCAGCTAAATTTGTTACAGTCACCAGTAAGCGGAAGGACGCTTTATCTCTTCTCTTCTCTAGATAATTCACTCTCTGTATTATAGCACACATACTCCTGCACGTTATTATTTTTATTATATTTATTATTATGATTAATTTCACCTAAACAATAAAAAGTTATCTCCGCTGATGACAACCCATTTTTTTTTTTTTTTTTTTTTAACAAATATAAATTTTAAATACGTAAATATATACATAATCCGTAAATATATTTATAGACGGGATTTTGGCACACGTTTTATTCTCTCCATCATCACCCTGTAATTTAATGTTTATAAAACTCTCCGATAAGAACACATAAATTACTGGCCTCGTATTAAATTTTATCCCGAATGACCGGGCGTTATTGTCCATAAAACACTCGTTTCTAAAATAAGAACCTCGTTTAAATTAAAATAATAAAACAATACTTGAAAAAAAAAAAAAAATAAAATTATTTGTTTTTTTAATATTATTATTAAAATCAGTAAAAAAAAAAAAAAAAACAAACAAACCAACAGAATAATTAATGTTAAGCCGGTGAATATTGTAAATCTGAAGAAAGTTCAGCCGGTCTGATTATATCTCTTGATCGTCAAGATCAACTGCAGGCAACGAGCCAAAAAGAAGATGACTTGTCTTTTGGTGGAACTAATGATACTCATCTCAGCGGAGGTTTTTTTAAAACTCCCTCGGAAGAAGAATGAGCGAAATGAAAAAATAAAAAATAAATCTAAATAAGAGAGAAACAAAAGAGAAAAGAATAGAGCAGACAGGAATGAAAGTGAATGATTGATATGCTTCTCTTTAAACAGCTTAAATGACTGCGAGTAATGGGAGCAATTTAAAATGACACACAATTTAATTCACCCTGACCATGACTCACGTGACCGGAAATTCGTACTAGAAACATTCGGATTGCGTTTTAGCTTGGACCTCACTTCACTTCTCTTCCTCGGTGTCTACGATGATGAATTAACTTCGGAATATTGTAATGTCCTGGAGATAATCTAAGAGAGCATTGATTATATATTTGATGGATGTAGGCCATCGCCATCATCATCATCATCATCTCACCCGGCTGATAGCCCTGATAGCGCTACTCATATTATTAATCTAATAACGGTATACTGTGCCGGAAGTTACAACAATGGAAATTGATGATCAAAATATTAATGATTCGGGGTTAAGTTCCATTAAGGGGGAAATTTCTTTGGAAATTTAGAAAAATCAATCATTTTTTTTTTATGTAAGAGGAAAATATTAAATATTTAGGGAATTATCTCGCATGCTCGCATGCGTGGAAGATTTAATTTATTATCGTACTGAAATTTTATTAAAAGTAAATTAAAAAAAAAAAACTGTTCTACGGAATTTATTATCAGATTTTTTTTTTATTTTGTATTTTTTGTTGCTGCAATTTTGTTAAGAAAGATTGCACTATGTGATTGCCGTTACATAAATAAAATTTTGCTTTATTAAATAATGACTTTTGTTAAATTGCACTGTAATTTCTTAAATATTGACATTTTTTAAGATATAAACTCATCCCGATGTTACACTCATCAAGAGCTTTCATTTGAGTACCCACATCAATTTTTCATATATTTATATATATTATATATATGTATATATGAAATATATATCAAAAATGCATATATGATGCAAATATTGATGTTTTTAAAAATATAAGCTCATTCCTTTATTCTACTCATTAAGAGCTTTCATTTGAGTACCCACATACATTTTTTATATATATTTCATATATACATATATATAATATATATAAATATATGAAAAATTGAAGTGGGTACTCAAATGAAAGCTCTTGATGAGTGTAATGTCGGAGTGAGCTTATATCTTTAAAAATGTCAATAGTTCACAAGATACAAGGTCAATTCTTAATTATGTATCTAAAGATAGAGTATTTTCGAATGCAGCCTAAATACTTATCATAATAATAAATTGACTATCGGTGAGAATAATGTGAAACCTTGAAAAAGCACAAACCTTTGTAGTGACTCTAAAATAAAAATGACGACAAATAAATAACTTTGAGCCGTCTGAACAGATCTTCCCTGAATAATTATAGTGGTAATAATGTTCCGGAGTTTAATTAGCAAATAGCCGCAATTTCATGTTCATTGGGTTTAATGGTCTGAATGGTTTCTGGTTTCTGGTTGGGTTTCTTTTAAATGTAAGTAAAGCTAACTCTGGCTAGGTTGGTACGATAAAGTTTGCGGGATGAGAACCAAAAAAAGATAAATAGAAGTAGCAGCAGAGGAGCATTACTGAGCGTCGGGTACTTAAAGTTCAAGCACGATACACATTACTGGGTTTATTGTTTCTCGCTTACTATTTACGAAACAAAAACAATGCTTTCGGGTTGAGAAGTTGGTAAGTGGTTTAAAATTGCATCGATAAAACTAAATGTGCCTAAGCTTTTCCCTTTTACCTCATTTCATTTTTATTCTTTCGATTTTCAGTTTCATTTTCATTCAAATTAGACCCAATAATATATCTTAATTACACTAAAAACTTTTTTAATTACACCGGGTGATTTATTTTTTAATATTCCCCGTTGATTGATCGCGAAACAACGTGTCTTGTGCAAGCATCGGCTCTCCGCGAAAAATCAATGCGCGATGATTGACGTTTAAAATAACTTGAACTTTTTTTCATTGTTTTATTTTTTAATAATATTTTTCATAACTGTAATCGATCATACTTTGTGTGTTCTATTCAAAATTTCGAGTCCCATCAGTGATTTATGGTCTTTTTTTTTTTTTTTTTTTTTTACGGAAATTCGTTCGAAATTAAATATTTTTATCATATAAAACTTTTTTTTTCTTTTTTAATTTAATCTACAGTTCATTTTACCCTTTCATAATGAATAATGATGAAATAAAAAGCGTATATGTATGCCTTTCAGCAAGTTTTATCAGTAAGTCTTCTCTTCTTGCGCTGAGTATACAAAACCTGTCGGACTTTATCTTATACAGAACAATGTTCTTAACTTAATGTTGATACTGGCAAACTGCGTCGTTTGTCTTTACTGATAAGCTTACTTGGTAATAAAAAATTTATATTGTTGTCTAGGTCGGGATTTTATAAAATATTGCCAATATTTAATAGCTAAATATGAGCGTTGATACAGCCGATAAAATAAATCAAATAAAGAAATAGCATTTGCAAAGGAAAAAGGAAATTATGATTATCTTATTGCCTTTCATCGGTCTGTTCTCGTTATTAAGAACAAAACAGATTAAAAATTTAAATAAAAATTACGAGTTTGTCGTAAAAATTAATCACCCCAATAAAAATTGTCTCCGTTATTATTATTTTTTAAATATTGTCATTTTAAAATAAAAACACCTTACCTCTGAATTTTATTTCGGAAAAATGAAAATTCAAAAACTAGACACAAACTTTTTGAAACCTATCACTGATCCAAGATATATAACTTTCGCGTTTTACGGTCCAAATAACTCCTGGTTAAACTTTCTCGGAAAAAAGTAACGACCTACTTTAAAAAGATTAATCTCATCTCAGAAAATAACTTTAAATTAAATACTTTTGTTTATATCAATACTTATTTTTAATTAAGTCTATTAAAAATTAAAAACAAAGCACTTTAACATCTGAAGCTCACGAAAAAATTGAACGCAAAACACGTGTTGGCGAGTCTGCCATAAGAACTGAGTGACTCATCCAAGGAAATAAAAGTAGTGAGTTGGCTATACAGTGCACGGAGCTACGTACTTACTATTTATTCCCCTATAAACTATATCTTATTCTTATTCTTACAATATAGTAACTTTTAGTTACATTATGTTTATAAACTTTTCTTTACAAGAATTCTCCATTCATACACAATGAGAAACGGGTAAAAAAAATTTAATTCATTCTGTTCGCGCTTTCAAAGTACAGTATTAACTTTAAATTGGCTTCCCAAAAGTTAATAAAATTTGCTATCAACATCTCTATGTCGGAAAGTTACTTTTTTACAATACATCAAGACTTGATACAAGTTACATAATTTTTTCCTTTATTACTATTCTTTGGATACAGTAAAAATAATTTTTTTTTAAATTAATCTCTATGACTAATTATTTATTTTTTTTTAAATCAATAAAAATTTTTTAAATCAAATTTTGGCTTAAAAAAATAATTAATTAAAATCGAATAAATTTTGAAGCTTATTTTTGAAGAAAATTATTATAATTTAATCCTAATAAATAATTTTTTTTTGCAAAATTACGGAAAAAAGTGACGGCAAATTTTCTCTTTAAAGTAAACCGTTAAAAAAAAAAAAATAACAAGATTTATTCAGTGTCAACAATTATAGAGAAAGTAAAATAGTTAAAAGGTTTATTCGCGTGATGACTACGCATACTTTTGGGAAAGTACCGGCTCTACAGAGATTAAAAAGTTATTATATTACAGTAGTAATAACTAATGACAAAAATCAGTAATTATTTGCTTGGTGCATGTTGTGACATTATAAAAACTATAAACGTAAACATAAACCGTATGTTTGAGTAAAGTAACAATAAATATAAATAATATTTAAAAAAAAAAAAAAAAACTTTGGATAGCGTGCAGATCTTGCGAACCAGAGGTTGTGGTACAATAAATTTTAATGGATTTATTAGGTAGGTATGTTTGTGGGTACGTGCCTATCGTGATGCAGATCATGGTAGTCAGCGATTACTCATATACATTATTACATACTATAATATATACAAGATGAGAATGAATATTTTCTCAACTGTCTTAATTCTCTTTGTTATTGTTATACTGTAAAAAAAAAACCGGTGTGAGTCCATGCGGTGTACGGTGTTAAATTCAACACCGAAATCGGTGTAGCAGTAACACCGGTCGCGGTGTAAATATTTTTTTTCGGTGTTAAATCGGTGTTATAAATTTTCCGGTGTTGATAATATTTTAAGTAACACAATTTTTATAATTAAACTTTTTATGTTTAATAATTAAAGATAAATAATAAAAAAAAAGTTAATATTTAATTTAGAAAGTTTAAAATAATAAAATATAAAGTAGATAAAAGTTTTTGATTAAAATAAATACACTGTAAAAAGTTTCGATGTAAAAATGGACCCAGAGCACTTTACATGGCTGTGTAGTGTGAAATAATGATGTGAAATTCTCTCGGTGTAAATTTTCGATCCGTGTTACTTTAACACCATTATTAAAGGACAATTTTGGGACATCATATAGATATTCGGAAACTCTAAAATAGTGGATTTTAGTAATTATTTCATAACTTTTAAGTATTATTTTTAAGATTTTCGGAATACTTCTAAGATAATTTTAGAATCAATGCAATTTATTTGAAGCAATTTAGTTGAAATTTTGTCCTTAAATCTTATGTGGAACCTTTTTTGAATAATCTTAAAACATTTTTTTAACTATTGGAAAACAAATTTTGAATACATTTGAGACATTTTTCGGATATTTTTGAGACAATTTTGGAACATTTTTTGGACAGTTTTAGAGTGCTTTTACAACGAATTTAAAACATTTTTAGAACAATTTTACGACAATTTTGAACGTTTTTTTAAATGATTTTCATATAGATAATTTATTTTTGCACAGCTGTAGATTTGTCATGTTTAAAACATCCATTATATTATGAGAAACATCATGGTTACAATAAAAATAATTATTATATAGTTCCTAAACATTTAATATTGTAAATACTATTTAACTTGTTGTATAACATTCATTAAATCGATTTCTGTGTAATTTTATAAATTGAAAATTCTTAAATAAATGTTACTTGTCTCATTTTGATAAATATTGAATATTAATTGTGTTTTATGGATCATGTAATATTCATACTCCGATACGGTGTAAATTTATTCTACTGTTACACCGGTTTAACACCGGATTTTTAACACCGCAAAAGAGCACCGCTACACCGGTGTTAATGCACAGGTGTTACATAGCGGTGTTAAAATGAGTCCATTTTAACACCGCTTTTTTTACAGTGTAGATTAAACCTAATATAAATAACGATAAAGCCTTGGAATAATTAGCCAAACTGTTTTATGTTGATGTTGTATGAAGTAAAGAGTCAAATGGATAAAAATAATTAACAAAACTTATTGCGAGTATCCAATTGAATAAATTAAAAAAATAAAAAGTGAGACTTGCGCCCTCCGGGAAAATGCACTGGTATAAGTGGATGGATAAAAAATAAAATAAAATAAATTAAAATAGATTAGTAAAAAAAGTTAAATAAAGTTGGAAGCTTGGCAATATTGAAATTCCGAGCGTGTACCGTACAAAAATTACATTGCCGTACTCGGGATGAGGATTGGATGGGAAAGTGTATATCTATATACCTATACCGCCATAAAGGTTGCTCCAGGGTTCGGTATACCGGCAGATAGGTAAAATGGAAATTGGGAAGATAGCAACGAGGAAGAATGACAGCAGAATGGATTGCAATAATGATGAAATGGCTAACTCGGAATTTATTTTATTACCCGGCATTTACTTAATTGTTCTTAGCCTTATATTTTCCTTGATAATGTTCCGGTAATTAACTAGTATTGTTTATAATTTTTTATACGTCTAATTTTATTATTTCTATTAAAATTAGACATTTATTTTTATTTTAAAAATTTACTAAAGCTTTTTGCATGCACTTGGGAATAAAAATAAAAATAAAAGCTGCGATAAATCATAATTAATGTTGAATATTTGTTTCAAAAGTAACTTTATAACAAGTTTTATTTTACGGGGAAAATATGCCGGTGAAAAATAATAACTGTACAGCAATTCATGGAGATTATTACGACTGTCAGACACAGGTATCAAACAATATTCAGTAGTTTAATTAGTATTTAATTAATGTAATGGATATAAATATATGTGGGATGTGTAAAGTAAGACATAAACTTTTACGTAACTCTTTTGACACATTTGTGTTTATTGTTTGTGGGTATATTTCCAGACTATTTCGTTATTTTATGTACCTATTATATAGTTTTAGTGAGTAAGCTGGGTAATATTAACGTTTTAAAATTAATTTATAGTGAGTCACGGAGGATGACATATTAAGATGTATTATTTTTATTAAATGAACACTGAGTTCAATTTACTTTTTTTTTTTTTTTCTATACTGATAGAAGGATTTATTTATAATTAATAAGATTTAGTAACAGATACTAAATGATTTAGTAACAAACCTTTCATTATCAAATCTTTAGTAATAGGTACTAAATTATTTATTAAAGCCCATTTAGTTCCACCAAATAAATATTTAGTAGTATTGCTACTCAATAAAAATATAAGATATTATAAAGAAAAGAATCTTATTAAATTATATTTTTTTGTTTGAGACACTTATAAAATTTAAAATTAAATAAATTTTTAACATATCAATAATAGACAAATTGAAAAAAGTAAACTAAACTCCAATGAGATGAGTAAAATAATCTGAGTCAGTGAATAAGTTATGTATCACATAAACATTAGAATCAAAGCATAGCCATCTATTGACAATACTTACCAAATAAATATTTAGTACCTGCTACTAAATATTATTTGGTGGAAATAAATATTTATTTCCATATAATAAGGCTTTGTTCATATAAAGAAATTATTTATTAAACTGTAACAAATAATATTGATAGATACAAAATATTTGATTCTTCCAAATGAATGAATAAAAATTTTGTTACTATACGGAAAAAAGTAAACTGTAATAAATAACAGTTGATTTATAATAAGTAATGATCAACTGCTAAAAATTACCATTTCAAACAGTAAAATCGTGATTTTACTATTCACTTTATAATATTTACCATTTAAACGTTACAATTTACTCTTTACATGGAAGAAAATACTATTTTAAACAGTAATATTCGCTATGTTAATGTCTAAAATGTTAAAGTATAATAATTAAGAATTCAGACTTTGATATTTATCATTTCGTAACTAAAAAATGATCTTATGATATGTAAAAAGTATAAAATAAAGTTAGTAAATTTCTAATATAAGCAACGTCAATATTTACAAATGAAAATGGTAAATTTTAAACGCAACGCTAAAAATTAAACTGTAATTATTGACTTGCTTGGACTGGTAAAATGTATATTTTAAAAGTATAATTTTTACTGTTTCAAATGTTAAATTCTCCCAGAGTGAGACCCCCTTCTCTTTCATCTAAGTTCCCCTTCTCCTTATAATATCGACTATATATTGAAATGGCAATTTTTACTGTTTGAAACTGTAATTTTTTAAGATAAAAGAGTCGTTATTTACTATAGTGACAGCTACTAATCACTTATTTTGAATATTAAATTATAAATTGTGGCTTTTGTACTTTCTACATTAAGCTCTGTAATATTTATATTTTTGCCACCCTGGTGTCCGCTTTACTGTTTGAAACTATAAAAATTAACCGTAATCCGAATGAATATTACAGTTTACTTTTTTCCGTGTAAATCAGTTTAGTACTCCGTACTAAATCCTTCTATCAGTGTACTAATATTGTTTTAATATTTAAATGAAAATTTTAAAAATTTTCTAGAATAAAATTTATTTATAAAAATCTAAAATAATCTTTACTGGTTAATTATCGTAATAAATCTCTTCTATTAAAATAAAAATAAAGCTAAAAGGATTGAATGAGTCAGGGACCTTTGGATTTACAAAAGTTTTTCACCCCATTGAGAGTCCCAGTGAGTTTTTGGGTGTAACAACTTGAGTTGAATTATTTGAAATAAGTGAATACAAAGGTTTGGGAATGAAAGAGGAGCATTGAGCGTTTAGTTTAATCCGTGTTGGGGGTGTTGAGAATGTGTCGAAGGAGTAAGGAGTGTGTCTGCTGCTCGTCTCAATGGAATTTAACAGATACAAACTGGAGAAGAAGACCGGGCTGCGTGTGCCGTGTCAAATTGTATTTTCGCCTTGGAGCGGCGATGCAGACTGAGGTTTTTGATCAGTGCAAAAATTCTACTCACGTACCGCTCGAAAGGCCGCCCGGGAAAGGGAGTACGAAAAAGTTAGACATCCAATACAACTTCCCTCTTTCTCTCTTCCCCTAAAGAGCGGCAAGGGGGCAAAGGGTGAGCAAAAAGTGAACGAGAATGAAATGGAGTCTCTTTCAAATTCGTTTCCAATTTCCGGGTGGTGAATTTAAAGCTTCTACTTGCTTTCCAATTCCGTTTATACCTCAATTTGTCCATGCCCGATTGAGTAAAGGAGTAACATCGAATCTTGTTTTTCTTTACAAATTCACGAATAATATTTTTACTCTTTCTATAAATAATACATCCCGATCAATGTCTTTTTTCAACGATGTGTGTATTGAAAAAAAATTAATCGAGTTAAGAAAAATAATCTATTTGAAATTTTACTCTTGCTTTAAATTAATTAAAAAAATTCTATTGTCTTAAAATCGATAATTAATAATTTTTAAAATAAAGAAAAAATAATTTTCTTAGATAAAGTCGAGTAATTTTGATAAATAGCATATTTTTGCCTCAAAAAGAACAAACCACTGGAGAGTATATCATTTAAAATTTCACTCTGGCTTTAAATTAATTTGAAAAATTAATTTGTTTAGATCTGCTTGAAATTTTGATACTTAAAATCGATAATTAATAATTTTTGGAACTAAAAAAAAATAAAGAAAATAATTTTCTTAGATAAAATCAAGTAATTTTGATAAATAGCGTACTATTGCTTCAAAGAAAACGAACCGCTGATAAATATTATTTAAAATTTCACTTTTGCTTTAAAATAATTTAAAAAATTTATTTGTTTAGATCTGCTTGAAATTTTGATCCTCAAGATTGACAATTAATAATTTTTTGAACTAAAAAAAATAAAGAAAATAATTTCCTTAGATAACGTCAAGTAATTTTGATAAATAGCGTATTATTGCCTCAAAGAGAACGAGCCCGCTGGAGAGTATCGGCAAAACGGCTATTAATAAAAATCTAAAAATAAATGACGGTGGGATTTAAATAAATGAATTTTAGTAATAAAAAAAGAGTAAATAAAAAAAAATAAAATAAATAAGTATAAAAGATGAAAGTGGGTTAACTTGTAACAGGAACTTTATAAAGCAATGGAGCGAGATGGAAAGAGTGCAGAATTAAATGGAATGGAAGACACAAGTTAAATAAAGATAAAGACAAGTGTGTGGAAACAGAACGTGTTAACGTAGTTGGTAGTTGGCTCTGGAGCGTCGGTGTGAGACGCTCTTGTGTCTTGCGTCTTAAAAACGTTATTTCGACCACACTTAAAACATCCTTGCCGAGAAACGAGTGAGGAGCCGCACATCTGGACTTATTTCGCTCGAAAAACTACTAATAAAAAGACATCGCCGAGAAAGATACCGAGCATTGGTGCATGTATCCTTGAACACACGTGCCATTTCTATAATAGTTAACAGTTAACATCTGAGACCGCTTTTTTGGATCACTACTTTACTTTTTTCCGAAAATTTCTCGAGCTACACTTCAAAAATAATTTCATGCTTCAATTTCAAATTTATTCACGTCCTAACATACGCGGATACAGATATATTAAAAGCTCAAGAGTTGATAGAAAATTCTCAAGGACAAAATGAAGTTAAGAGACGATTTTTTTTTTTTTTTTTTTTTTTCAATTCACCTCCGAGTGGTAATGGAAACGCCGTGAGAGTGAGGGCGTGAAACAGTTTTCAATTTCCATTTTTATCGTTACCGATCGAAGGAAACGACGAGACACCATCTCCTGCCAGCGTATTATCCCCGTAAAAAGGGATATTATTTTTTGTTGATATTAAACTCTTCGATAAAAACGATCGAGGGTGTAAAAATGTATGCGAATGTGTATTGGAAAGTAATTTATAAATTTCTGGTTATTTTTGTTCCGCTCTTTAAACTTTAAAACCCGAACTTTTGATAACTTTCGAGGATTAATTATGTCGGGGAAGTTTGAGGAAAAAATAAAGGAGTTAAAGTGTAAAATACAATGCTAAGTAAGAGCTGATGTATGCCGGCAAATAAAAAGGAACTCTCGGTAATGTAAAAAGGAAAATGGATTTTATTGGGTGAAATAAAATTTAAAAATTCGTTTTAAAAATGAAATAGAAATATAAGTTCGAGAAGGTAAAAGTGACCGAGGTCGTTGCGAAAAATAGTAGTATGTGTTTCACTCAGAACTTTCCTGGTGGCTTTTATTCAATTGCATCGCCGGTACCGTGGGGGTTGAACGTGCCTTCCATGTCTAATACACCGCCGCACACTTTTAACCCCATTTCCAACACCCTCCCGTTACGTTTCTCAGTTCAAGATCTTACCAAGTTTATTCAATCAAATATAAAACGTCGACCTCTACTTAATATACTTTTCCTTTGATGCATTACTCGAGAGTTTATAGACTTTTTTCTTGTAATTATCATGATTATTATTTTTTATAAACCATTCGTTGCAAATCAATCTGCTATGTAGGCTCTTATCTGTCAAGTATCGCTTAATCATTTATCTTGTTCGTGAAACTTTAACTTATTTTCTACAAATTTATTTTATTTTTCACACCACGTAGAAAATCTTAAATTGCTTTGAAGGAAATAAGATTGAAGATTTAATCGGAAGTCCGAGGAAAGCAAAATTAAATTAATAATAATTGATTTTTTATTTAGATAAGTGAATTTAATTCTCAAAAAAAATATTCTTGAATAAATTTAAACTAAATATCTTGAAACAAGCGTGAAATTTAGGAGATAATATTTTTTTTTCAGTGCAAGAATGGGTTTTTGTTCCTTCTGTTCTGTATATTTATGCACGAGCATCCTCGAAAAGATCTATACTTAAAGTAGTTTAATATAAATGGTAAATTGTAGGCATATATATATAGAGAGAGAGAGAGACTTGTAAATGTGAACTACAAAGCCAACTAAAGTAGATGATATATCTAACAGCCGATCAACGTAAGCTTATTATAGAAATGTTGGGTTGTTAGTTGTTAGTTGATACTCTATAATAAACTTTATAAAGTGGCTTTTCAAAATCCTACTAATTTTGATCTCTCCCAATTATCCTTCTGGAATAAAATTCAACTTACAAAATAAAATTCAAAGGTTTGTTCTAACGAGCTGGCTTATGAATAAAACATTTCATCCTTGTGACATGTAATTATTTAAAAAAAATAAACAGAGCCCTGTTGCAGTGATAAACTCACTGTTTAATAAAGTTAATACCAGTAATTACAAACAATGTATCTTGTAATAGTGGGTTAAGTCTCACTAGAGGCTCGTTGCTCTGCACGATTTTTATTTTATTAAAAATTACGTTGCTTTTTAAATCGTATCGTATAACCCAGCGTAACTGCCCGTACTGTGCCGGGTTTCTGTTACTTTTTATCCGGTACTTGTAATTTCTATTCCGTCTTGGTTTCTGTCTACTTCGTGACTGTATGAGTCATTTGAATTCATTTGCTCGGCACGCGAGACCTTTACTTCTCACGCCTCAGAAACCGCTGGAACAATACCGGCTAATTTTAAAACTTAAATTACTTAATTATTTAAAGTTATAATTCACTGAAAAAACAATCATTAACCTCTACTGCAATCAAACCCTGCTATTTAAAATCAAATAAGGGCAAGTCATGATTTACTTTTACCGAGAACTCATTTTTTAATCATTACTTTGTTTCTCGGCAAGTTATTTGTTTTAAAAAACTTAAATTTTATATTTATTATAATTTTTTTTTTAAATAAATAGATGCTAAAATTGAAGATAAATTTTTAATGCATCAGAAAATGGTTGAATATTTCGGAATATTTCGGAAAACATTTAAAAGCTGGTCAATAGAAAGGAATATACCTCACTGAGAGAAAAATATGGTCAACTGAACTAGGAAAATCTAGTTAAATAGCATCACCACTATTTAACTGCAGTTCTTGTACCTAAGATTATTTATCATATTGAACCCCAATAGATAGTTACTTAAACTATCTTCAGTTAAATATCAGCTTAATGGCCATCTTGATTAACTTTAACTCAGAAAACAGAAAAAATAATTCGGATAGCTCGGACCGAGAATCGAACCCGGATCTTTTGGTTACGCACTAAGGGCTCTTCCAGTTTAACTATCTGAGACGTTATCCGTAAAAATCTTTCAGTCACCTAATAACTTTTTGTTTAGCACGATAACAAAAACATATTTATTAAAATATAGTCGATATAACTATTTATCAATAGTTACTTAAACTAATGCATAGTTTGAGTAACTACAAAAAAACAAATTCAAAAAACTATATTTTCATAATTGTGATGTTATGATTCAGTTAACTATGCACTTTTCTCTCAGTGCTGAGTCGACCGGAAAAATCTAGAAACTCGGGAAAATGCTGGAATATAAAATAAGAATTATTTTTAAGATAAAACTCATAAATTTTAGTGCAAGAATTAGAGATCAACAATAATCTTCTGATAACGGATCAGAAAATTCTAAACAAGAGATTTTAATTAATTGAAAAATAATTAAAGAAATAAAAATTAAAAATGTTACTCAAAATAATAATTTAAAAAAATGATTAAAATATTTGTAGAAGTAAAATATTGATGTAAGAATAAATAATATGGCAATTTAATCGGACAACGCGGTCATTGTTTGCAACAAAACCTCCGCAGTAACCTCAACAGCACGATAAAAAGAAGTACAGATTGAAAAAAAAAGTAATTTATGAACATTTAACAAAGAATAATGATTGAAGTTATGAATAAAAATAAATAAAAAAAGGGGCAGGGGTTAACCGACAACCACAGGAACTTTATTAACCAAAGAACGTATTAATCATAGCTGGTGGTTGCACGATAAACAAGTCATATATCTTTGGTACGTTGAAACTTCGATCAAACTTCCCGACCACACTAATCTCCCGGCAAACTTGTATAATCCCGACGCTATATTCCTCGTCATCAATTGTTGCAAAGTGCCCTCACTAATATTATCTAAATGCACTCCTGTAGTGTATATATGTATTTATATTCATACATTACATATCAGCACATATATTTAGGTACTTTACAAGATGGTTAACGTGACACGCGCAGTTAGATGCCCAAGAGATTTGGCAAAAGTAAGTTGTATAAGCCAGAAGCTCGCTATTTCCGTGCTCACCCGAACGCGTGCCAGGAAAAGCGCAATGCACTCACTATAAATTGAATTCTTGCAATAACTATAGTTGAAATTGAGGAATGGTGTACTCTGTACTCCGCGCTTTTTATGATACGTGTGATAATTTTTGTTTTTTTTTTTAATTTATGTAACAATTTTAACAGTATTATATATTTGGAAAAAGGGAATATTAATTTTTAAATTTGATTTTCTCTTTAGATGGTTAAAAAAATTAAATTGGCTACTTATTACACAGAAAAAAAATTTACTTTAATCAAGTAAACAATTTTGAAAAATATTAACTTCTTGATTTGAGAATAAAAATTTTTAAACTAAGAAATATGTCTTGGTTTCAGTAAATTTCACTTGATTAAAGAATTTTTCGTGTTAATTTAAGACAATAAAACTTTTCAAAATTATTTTCTTGGTTCAAGAATTTTTCTCTTGATTCAAGTTATTTTTTTTTCTGTGTATGTGAACAAGAGAATAAAATTTTTTGAGCTCAAAGGTTGACAGAAATCAAGAAAAAAATTGAGAAAAGTCAAAGCATGTAACAGAAAATTTTAGAAAAAAATTATAGCCTAGAAAAATAAATTTACTTGGTAATTATTTTCATTAGACAATTGAGAAACAAGAATTGACCGATTTAACCAAAATATCTCGGTCTCTGAAGAAGTATATATAGTATATAGTAGTACTACAATGTCTACGATATAAGAGCACACGAGTCTCGTGGAGATCGGTACGAAGAGGAGGAGGAGGAGGAGGAGGAGGAGGCGTACCAGGTAAGCCCGAGTGTACCGGTACGAGGGTTAGGTATAAGGTATAAGGCAGAATATAAGAATGAGGCGAAATAAAAAGAGGATAAAAAAGAAAGGAGCAGAAAGAAAAAGGAATAAAATAAAATAAAAAGTAAAGAAAAGAAAAGAAGTCGGATCCAAGAGAAGCGGGAGAAAGACGGTCTATCATAAATCTCCCAAAGGATTCCTCCAATGGTTCGGAGTTTTATTTTTATATTTTTTATCTCTACTCCGGTCTTCCCGTTTGCCATTTCTATTTTCTCTTTTTTCGGTCTTATCTGTCTCTTTTTCTCTTACGGGAGCGGGATTTGGGTTCTGTTCTCGAATTCCAAGGGTTATATTATCACGCGGAGTCTCCTCAACCTCTTCCCGGCTCAGCTCGGTCTTGCTCCTTTTTAACTGATCTGCGGTCGAGTTACTGCGGGCGATTTGTCTCGATCGAAGAGGCTATTCCTTCTACTTCTTACTACGATGATGCTTCTTCTCGTTCCTCTTTCCGAAGCTACACTAAAATTCCACCATCATCATCCGTCTCTATAAATTCATTTAACGTTCATTATTTATGTCGTTACCTACATACATTTTCATTTTCATTTCCCGGGTTTTCATTCGTCCGCTCGGCAAATAAAAATATTATTAATTCATTTATAACCATTTCTGGAAACAGCAAGCTATTTTTATCTTATAGTTTCTATTTTCTGTAATATAAAAATACATTCTCCCTTGTGGGGCTTGTGAAGCAATCGAGTTGTCTGAGATGCGGAGCAAGTTCACCAAGGGGATATATCTCAATGACACTCGGCACCTGCCATACCTCGTTAAAAAGATCGACTTTGCCACGTCTATATACCTACAACACACCCACTTTAAAAACTCACAATCTCCCTCTTGGAATAGAAGCTAGAGCCTCGTAAAATATTTTGCTCCCTTTCAAAGAAATATCAACAACTTTTCGACGTTTCTTAATACTCGGAAAATTTTAATTAAAAAAATTCTCGCCCTTTAAAAAAAATATAAAATATGAAAATTTTTTTTGCAAGATAATAACTCCGTTTTGTTGAGGGTCGAGCCGCCTATCACTCTTTGCAAACTCGTCGTCGATCATTCTGTACATAACATTGGTGCTGTACTCTTCAGAGAAGATGTCCTCTCCGTTGGAGCATACGCTGACGTATGTTAAATTTTACGTCCCACGTGAAAAGCCTCGCCATCATTATACCTTTACGCTACATTGTGCTGTATCACATTATATATACATGTGTACAATGTAAGAAATATATATATATATATATATACATCAGATGATCTATAGCTTAGCGCAGGATTCAAAGACCGACGTTCTGTACAGCACCATACAACCTACAGGACTATAATTGACGTTACTGACGTCAAATTGTGACGTTAGAGCTATTACCATTCATCCACGTGTTATCATGCTAATTATATTATATACTGCGTTATATAATGTTAAATATAGTACATATTCAATATTGTACATCCCAAATAAAAATTCTAATTTGATTAATTTAAATAAATTTTTTTTAAATTAAATTTCAATACACTGACAGAAGGATTTATTTGTATTAAATAATATTTGTTAATAGTTAACAAATAATTTATTAGAGACCACTTTTTAGTATTAAACAAATATTTTTTAGTATTTAAAATTATTTGTTTGTATTTAATAAATCTGATATTCATTTATTAAATATTAATAAATCTTTTTAAATACTAAGAAATAAATGATTTGTTAAATATTAACAAATATTTTTAACTATAAACAAATCTTTCTATTAGTGTAATAATATTTTTTTAAAAAAATTTTTTCTGAGATTTTATTAAAATAATAAAAATGAAAAAGTTTTTAAACTTTCCATTGATATTTCCCAGCATAAAAATGATCCACGTCTAACTATAATTAATAAAATACAATCTATTAATTGATGATATTTATAAATTACTTGGATCGTCTATATAATCTCATAATCTGACATTGAACATGAGATAAGTACATCATTTATATTATAAAAAAAAAAACTAATAAAAGTGCATTAACAATTATTGAATGTACTTGATAACTAACGTGGATTAATAATCATTGATCTGTCAATTTTTTTCTGCAACTCGATTAACATTGCAGATTAAAAAATTGAGTATATATACTCAGTGGATTTAAATTAATGATCCCGCTTATTGACAGATAATATTTTTGCCTTTACTAATTTTTAATCTACGCTCTTGTAATAATAATAAAAATAATGAGTTTCATTTAATTGTCGGGATATTGTGAGTGTAATAAAAGTATAAAGGGCCAGCGACTTGTAAATATACACCAGCTGAGAAAGCACTGAAGAGTAAACAAAATGAGAAATGATCCAAAGGTTCATCATTGTCATTAATTTCTCAGTTATATAAAATTAATAACAAAAGAGGTTTAATTCCATTGTAAATTGTAATGAATCGTTTACTCGGATGTTTGTTTAATTGATAAAAATGTGAATGAGTATTATTATTATTAAAATGAGAAATATAAAAAAAATTAAATAATTAAATATAAAACACACTGAGCTAGTGTATATTTAAGCGGCCGAGCATTTTACTATGAGTAAAGCAATAAAACAAATTCTATATAATTGGACGTACGGTAACAAAATAATTTAGCTGTCATTATATATAATTTAAAGCTTTGCGGTAGAGTTTATTTTTTTATCTATACTGCTGTGCGATAAATCTAAAAAAAGACACCGGATATTTGAATTAAGAATAATTATTTAATCGGGATATATAGTACTCTATACTCTATAATTTTTACTGAATAAAATTTAAAGTAATTAAATTGAGTTTTGTTTATTCATCAAATCGCTAATGAAATAATATATCACACTGAAAATAATGACATCGCGACACTAAAAAACTTAAAAGTTGTAACACGAGAAAGCGAGGAGGCGCCAAAAGAGAAAACAGTTATTTTAATAAAATAACAGCCGAGGCAATTATTCAAATTTATTAATTTTAAAATAAACCAACATAGCGGATTTCTTAAATTCTTATTTTAATTATTTCTAAAAATTTTATTTAAACCGTTTTTTATTTTTTTTTTTTCATAAAATTTTTAAGCTAGATATTGAAACATAAATTATTATTCAAGATATAAAACTTTTCTACGGACATTATAAATTATCAAATAAAAAGTATGATGTAATAAAAGTTAGTATCTAGATCAGTAAAAAATTTATAAAGAAAAAAGTTTTCAGTCTTTTATGGTCTAACTTGTATGACTATTTTAAAATTACTTTTTTTTTTTAATTTTCAAAATTAAATTTTCAGAGTATTTTTATAAAATATAATAACAGTTGTAATTGCCGTGAAGAATAAAAAATTAAACTCTTAACGTTTAAAAATAAATAAAATAATGAGAATCACTGTAGTTTTTTATCGAGCCGTGTACCAGTGACACGAGAAGTATCGCGAACAGCTGGTTCGCTGGTACGAGCCCTTTTTTTCCTTTGAAAGATCAGGCGCGAGCTCGATTCCATGCTCGGTCAACCATTAATTTTTATATAATAATAGTAATAATAATTTATTAATCGAAGACTAGCAACCTTGCAATCATTATGTGACTGCTGTGACTTGTGAACTATAAATAAATAAAATTTTACTTCATTAAATAATGATTTTTGTTAAGTTGCACTGTACTTTCTTAAGTATTGACTTTTTGGAAGATATAAGCTCATCCCGATGTTACACTCATCAATAGCTTTCATTTGAGTACCCACATGCATTTTCATATATTTTTCATATATACATATATATAATATATATAAATATATGAAAAATTGATGTGGGTACTCAAAAGAAAGGTCTCGATGAGTGTAACATTGGGATGAGCTTATATCTTAAAAAATGTCAATAGTTCACAAGATACAAGGTCATTTCTTAATTATTGATATTTTTTAAGATATAAACTCATTTAGATGTTAGACTCATTGACCTTTCATTCAAGTACCCACATGGTATTTTTTATATATTTTATATATATGATATTTGTGAAATATACAAATATATAAAATATATGAAAAATTGATGTGGGTACTCAAATGAAAGGTCTTGATGAGTGTAATGTCGGGATCAGTTTATATCTTTAAAAATGTCAATAGTTCACAAGATATAAGGTCGTTTCTTAATTATTTACATTTTTTGAGATATAAACTCACTTCGGTGTTAGTCTCATTGAGATCTTTTATTCAAGTACCCACATGGCATTTTTCATATATTTTATATATTTGATATTTGTGAAATATATAAATATATAAAATATATGAAAAATTGATGTGGGTACTCAAATGAAAGGTTTCGATAAGTGTAACTTCGGGATGAGCTTATATCTTTAAAAATGTCAATAGTTCATGAGATACAAGGTCATTTCTTAATTATGTATCTAAATTTACCAATTTTTAGTATGAAATAAAATAATAATAATTCATCCCTATCTCAGTATTTTTTTTATTAATAAAACCTTTTTCGCTCCCTTAATTATTACATGTAATTATTTTAAATTCCTCTCCGATTTACGCGTCAAAGGGACTTTGAATGAAAAGTTATAGGGAAAAAAATAAGGATAAATATTTACGCAATTAAAAGTGTTAAAAGTAATTAAAATAAAAATATTTATATGAAACATAACAAAGTTGATGGAGTGAGGATTGTTTCCAAGCGAAACTCGTTGAAGAGGAATAAGTAATGAAATTGTTTCAGTGAGCTTATACATTGAGAAGACAAGTAAGTGGGGGTGGTCGGGGGAGAGATACGAACCGAATAGCATAGTTATCGAGTTTGCGATTCTCTGACGTGGAATGTAGCTGTGTAGGAGCGAGCACGCATTTGAGTCGCGAGAGATTGGATTGCAGCAACTGGAAGAAAAGAGGATCTCTATATATCTTTCCCTGTGCTCTCTGCTAGTACGTATATAGACACCGAGCACTCAGTGCTGCTCTCTTTCCTTTCTGCCATCCTCCACCCACTTTTTAGCGCTCTCCGGTCGGGTTCACCCCCAACAACCCCGAACTCCTACCACCTACCAACCGCCCTCTACCTCGTCGCCTGTACTCCGCTCCCTAAGAACGCTGGTGTTCTGGGTGAGCCTGTCGACGCTCGTTGTCTCGTTGCCAACCCGATTATTGTCGCCAGCCATCTCGTAAAATAATTACCCTGCCGTGATAACGAAAAGGATGACAGATGCTCACTCTAGCGCTAGTCCTCCTTTTATACATTTTATGTCTATATTTACTCTCCACTCTTTCAAACGAGGTATACCTCTGCATGTACTTTAAATACGTCCATACTGTTTTATAACGTTAAATAAATTAAGACAATAAACGACCGAGTGACTTTATTAAAGATAAACAGGCGCAATATTTGCGCTTTGTTTTCCAAAGCGACTGTTCAAATTGTATGATTTATTTAATTATTTGTTCATTAGATTTTCTTTTAATGGTAAATAAGTTTAACTTGTAATAAGTTGAAAATTTTATTATACAGAAAATAAAATTTACTTGAATCAAATAAATAATTTTAAAGAACTCTACTTTTTTTATTTGAGTAAAAAAATTTTACTTGGTTCAAGAATTGTTCTTTTGATTCAAGTAAAATTTTTTTTAATGTTTTTTAAAAAAATTTTGCTTTATTAAATAATGACTTTTGTTAAATTGCACTGTACGTTCTTAAATATTGACGTTTTTAAAGATATAAGCTCATCCCGATGTTCTACTCATTAAGAGCTTTCATTTGAGTACCCACATGCATTTTGATATATTTTTCATATATACATATCGAGGGTACTCTGACGTAACCTCGTAACTCGATTTTTGGGGGTTACGATTTATATATATTTAATTTTTTTTCTGAAACATAATTGGCGTATATATCGATGAGAAAGTACTAAAACTTTGAAATTAGTGATAGACGTTTACGATTTTGTAATTTTATTTTCTTGAAAAAAGTTTTTTGTTTCTCCGTAAAGTAGTGTTTTTTGAGATACGAGGTTATGTCAGAGTACCCTCGATATATATAATATATATATAAATATATAAAATATATGAAAAGTTGATGTGGGTACTCAAATGAAACGTTCTGATGAGTATAACATCGGGATGAGCTTATATCTTTAAAAATGTCAATAGTTCACAAGATACAAAGTCATTTCTTAATTATCGACATTTTTCAAGATATAAACTCATTTCGATGTTACACTCATCGAGACCTTTCATTTGAGTACCCACGTGTAATTTTGATATATTTTTCATATAGACATATACATAATATATATAAATATATGAAAAATTGATGTGGGTACTCAAATGAAAGGTCTTGATGAATGTAACATCGGGATGAGCTTATATCTTTAAAAATGTCAATATTTCACAAGATAAAAGATCATTTCTTAATTATGTATCTAGAGATAGAGCATTTCCGAATGCAGCCTAAATACTTATCATAATAAATTGACTATCGGTAAGAATGAAATGAAACTTTGAAAAGGCACAAATTCAAATCAAGACCTGTGCAATGACACTAATTTTTTTTTTATTCTCTTAATAATATAGATTATGATTAATTTTTTAAAACTTAAAATATTATTTTACATAAAGAATATTTTAGCAATCCTTTTGTGTAAAATTATTCACAACAGACAGACAGAAAATATTAAACAAAATTTACGACAATAGGATTGAATAAATAGAAATATGGAACCAAGTTGTTTTATCAATGCGGTGTCTATTTTCGGCGTTGGCATGAGGCATGAGGCATGACATTGTGGATTATTTTTATATTTAAAATGGATTTTAGCACAGTGGGACTGCCGGGCGATAATAAACGTTATAAATCGTAATGCCGGAAAAATGAGTACGGTAAAAATGAGGATATGTATTTATTCGGTATGCCAGAGGGAGGATTTTAAGGACGATAACGTGTGTGGGTGTGTGCAAAATGCACTACGTTGAATCTCACGCTGCACACACTCGCTAATACAATAAACAAAACGGTGCTACTGGGACTGGTACTACAGTAGCGAGCTCGGCTGCCAACCAACGATAACAAACAGAGGGAAATGTAGATCCGTTTTCAACCTTATATACATATGTGCATGTGAATAACGTATATTTTGATATTTCGAGTGTGCTAATATTACATTAGTTATTCTCTGGGTTAGTGCTAGGAAAATATTCCAGCTCAGATTATTTAAATAATTATTCAAGATTTTACGCTGTTAAAATTTTAAAGTTAAATCTGAGTGAAAAAATTTTATTTTGCAGCGTTGAACTTAATTTTGATGATAATTGATTTTTTTTTTAACATTACTATGTTTAATTAAATTAAATTTAATGTTTAAATATTACAGAAAAAAATCGAACTAAGAAAAAATATTATTTTAATAAAAAAAATTTCTAAGTACACATTTTAAAATTTTTAAACGGATAAAAACTATTTTCTTATTATTTATTAAAAAAAAATAAAGAATTTATTCCTGATTAAATCAATTGATAATCATCCAGAAATTTTTTACAGTTTATAAGAGGAGTTGTTTGAAAAGTGTAATATTGATTAAAAGGCTGACAATTAATCGGTATAAAACATGATTAAAGAATTAATTAAGAAGTGATGATTAGAGATAATAGATGATATTTAATAAAAATAATCAGCGACATTAAGAAGCACAAAGATAAGAGGCGAGGGAGAAAAAGTAAAGCAAAGAGTGAAGGCAAGTTAAAAGATGAAGAGAAGACGACAGGAAGTTTGAATATACGGCCGCAATAAAATGCAAAGTAGGCAAACGAGTTCTGTCGCTTTTCCAGTTGCGGTTGCACTTCCGTTTTTTTACCCTCACACAATTCCACCTTATTTTTAAAAATTCATTTTTTTTTTTTTTTTTTTTTTTTTTTTCACTGAATCCCACTACTACACCGGTGCGCTCTCTCCGCGAAAACCAAAAGTAGAAGAGGATGAAAAAGTAAAAGACGGGGTGGGTGAGCCACGCGGGGGCTTATATAAAATAGAGCTGAAAAAAGTTGAGAAAAGAGAGCAAAGAGGAAACAGCAATGTGGGCATTGTGACTGAGAGATTTGAAATGGACTTGCTGAGAATTCCATTTATTATCAAATGTAATCAAAAAGTTTTCGTTAAATCTTACTCCTTTCTCTCGACAAGTCGCCGCAGTAATTCAAACGCGACGTTAAAATTCCGAGATGACAAGTTGTGAGAAATTACTTAAAATAACCTACATTCTAATTAAAAGTTCAAATATTTTGGCTTCCTCTGTTGTGCTTTACATCTGCATTTACACATATTTCATTTAATTAACTCTCCACCCTCGACAACTATTATACGTTTTTTTTTTCTTTATTTCTGCATGTAAGATGCAACTTTGTGATTTATTTGACTAAATTACTCTCAAATAACCAAAGAACGGTTAGGGGAAAAGTTTTAAATAACCTCAGGTAGTAAGTCTGTCAGTTCTAAGAAGGGAAAAGACCGTGGAACCTTTTTCTTTACATCTTATTTAGCTGTCAATGCTACTTTTGATGTATTTATAGTTTATTGATCCCTAACCTATTTTTAAGCTTAAAAATTACCAACTTTGTATAGA
The DNA here is from genome assembly GCF_020080835.1 of Cotesia glomerata. NCBI lineage: Eukaryota > Metazoa > Arthropoda > Insecta > Hymenoptera > Braconidae > Cotesia > Cotesia glomerata. Next base: position 30,149,255 of record NC_058160.1, read on the forward strand.
GAAAAATTATTTGCAAATGAAAAATTTGTTCAAAGGAATCAAAATCGAAAGAAAAACAAATGTAGGGTAATTAAAATCAATAGAGAATAAAGCAGGGAGTCTTTTTACAATATTAGGTCAGTGTCTGGCGTAGATATTAATTCTAATAATAAATAAAATAGTACATAATATATTAAAGAGTATAGTGAATAATCGTCGTGGATTCTCGACGTTTCTCCAGGATTTCCTGGGCATCCAACTAAACGTTCCGGAACGGGAGAATCCCAACAATGCAGAGACCATCGCCGCGGCTGTTAACAATGCGTGGTGAGTTATCACCAAGCGCGTGCATGTTGTGTGTACCTCTTGTACACGATATCGACCATCTCTCCACAGAGTGGCTTCTGCTTCTGCTTCTGCTTCTGCTTCTGCTTCTGCTTCTGCTTCTCTTCTCTTCTCTTTCCGTCTCTATATTCGATATCTATATCTAGCTATCTCTGTTTCAGCTTCAGCTTAAACTTTGGCTTTGGCTTTAGCTTATACTAAAATACTGGCGTACATGCACCGTACTACCTTCCTCGGGTACTACCTTTTTTCTTAAGCAGAAACTTACACTATAGAAACAGAAACTACAGTAACAGCTACAACTAAAACTACCCGAGGACAACTTCCACCGATGAGCACGACCTACCGTCACGACAATAAAGAAAACTATATCCTAACTGCACCAGCTTTATTCCCGTTCCTTTACTTATTATTATTATTATTTTCAATGAATTTTTTTAAACAATAAAAATAATTTATATTATTAAGAGAATAAGAAAAATTTTGTGTCCATTTTGGATGAGAAGTATTTAGGCTGCATTCGAAAATTCTCTATCTCTAGATACATAATTAAGAAATGACCTTGTATCTTGTGAACTATTGACATTTTTAAAGATATAAGCTCATCCCGATGTTACACTCATCGAGACCTTTCATTTGAATACCCACATCAATTTTTATATATTTTATATATTTATATATTTCACAAATATCATATATATAAAATATATAAAAAATGTCATGTGGGTACTTAAATGAAAGGTCTCAATAAGTGTAACATCGAAATGAGTTGATATCTTAAAAAATGTCAATAATTAAGAAATTACCTTGTATATTGTGAACTATTGACATTTTTAAAGATATAAGCTCATCCCGATGTTACACTCATCAAGATCTTTCATTTGAATACCCACATCAATTTTTATATATTTTATATATTTATATATTCCACAAATATCATATATATAAAATATATAAAAAATGCCATGTGGGTACTTAAATGAAAGGTCTCAATAAGTGTAACATCGAAATGAGTTTATATCTTAAAAAATGTCAATAATTAACAAATTACCTTGTATATTGTGAACTATTGACATTTTTAAAGATATAAGCTCATCCCGATGTTACACTCATCAAGATCTTTCATTTGAGTACCCACATCAGTTTTTCATATATTTATATATATTATATATATATGTATATATGAAAAATATATGAAAATGCATGTGGGTACTCAAATGAAAGCTCTTGATGAGTGTTACATCAAGATGAGCTTATATCTTAAAAAACTTCAATATTTAAGAAAATATAGTGCAATTTAACGAAAGTCATTATTTAATAAAGCAAAATTTTATTTATTTATAGTTCACAACTTACGGCAGTCACATAGTGACTGCAAGGTTGCTAGTTATTATTAATATTATTATTATTATTATTATTATTATATATTGAAAAAAAGCAACAGAAGTGAAAAGATATTCGCGAAGCGTGTTACAACAACATAAAGACGGAAGCCACCGGTTAAAGCGTATATACGAGTGACAAGACGCGTAAACTCGCTCCAAACACTGTCTCTACTCCTCCACCAACCCATTCTTTTTTCTTTTATCTTTCCCTGAATTTTATTATTATTCCGAGTACAAACCGAACGCTTCACCATCAGCAAAATACATATAAATGTTAACAGTCAAAGGTTTTATTTTTTATCAACAATAACCAGTCTTATTTCCGACAATTTTTGTGATAATTTTTAAATAGTAAAATGATCTATTTAAAATAATATGAAATTATGAATGAAGAATTAAAATTATGGAAAAATTATCGGAGACAATTTTTTGTAGAAAATTTAATTAACTTTAAAAAATGTCTCCGTTTTTTTGAACGGTATTCATGAAAATAGCAAAAATAACTAATCAATGTTGCAATAAGGAATTACGTAACGAAAGTGATGGAGTAAATAAAGAAAAAGAGTAATATTGAGTATAAAGATGCACGCTAAATGATTTCTTGAGAGTATAACGTGCGAGAGGCACGCAATTTAGTGCTCTATAATACCAACGGATCGTTAAAAAAATCAATATTCATACACAACATATCCCGGTTATTCGTATCGGTGATGTGTGTGAGGTGATTTATGGAGTTGTGTGCCGGACATTTACACACATTGCTACCGGGCTTAAATATATTTAATCCCAGTATGTTTAATTATTTATTAACATAAATCCATAGTTTAGATAGTAACAATAATGATAATATCAATATAACAATGGAGGTTAATGTGCGTGGATATTCGGCGTAACCTGAATAGAGACGGAACGCGCGTGCCGAGAAGAGTAATTGTAATTACACAACGTAACATATCTAACAACGATGATAAAAACAGAGATAGTTGTTTTATAATTGTAATTGAATTTATTAATAGAATTTTGAGGATTATGTCAGAGATAAGACTGAGTAATTTCAGGAGACGGAGCTCTGTCACGCCAGCTACAATTATTAATTAGACGTTTGACGGTTAGGCATGATTGTTTCGTAATTAATGTATTTTCAATAGCCTCGAGCCGCTCGGTGTGGAAATTCAATCGACATTACACGCATTTGTTGTCTCTAGATATTGATATCCCTGTTATATCTGTATGCACGTACATAATATATATTATATATTTATGAAAAGCCGATTAAATTAATATCAGACTTGAATTTCAATACATATTAATGGTGCTTATCCGATTAATATCAGTATCTGGTATCTACTAAAATAAGTATTCGTCTACATTGTTGTCAATCTGATTTTCTAAAAATTGACAATTTACACGAAAAAAAGAAAACTTGAAAAATTATAATATATTACTGATAGAAGGATTTGTTGATAGTTAAAAATATTTGTTAATATTTAACAAATCATTTATTAGAGACCACTTTTTGGTCCTTAAAAAATATTTCTTGGTATTTAAAAAGATTTATTAAAATTTAATAAATAAATATCAGATTTATTAAATACAAACAAATCATTTTAAATATTAAGAAATATTTGTTTAATACTAAAAAGTCGTCTCTAATAAATGATTTTTTAACTATTAACAAATATTTTTTAATACAAATAAATCCTTCTATCAGTGTATAGTATAAAGTTTCAGATTGTAATTATTACAGATTTTATAAAAATTACATTGTAGAATGTAATATTTACATTGAAAGCTCTGAAAATCAACATTCAAAGTTTGAATTTAGAAAAATATTATTTTAAACTGTAATTTTTTTAGTTTTTAATATGACGGGACACTTATTACTATTTATAGTATTTAAATGACTAAATCTTGGGAATTTGGACAATATTATTGTCCAAATTCCCAAGATTTAGTCATTTAAATATCTTAAAATATAGACGAGAACTTAAATACTATTTATAGTGTAATTTTTCGAGTTATCTTTTTTTCCCTGTAATTTATTATAACTTTTTCTGATATTTAATTTTACAGGATTTTTTTTTTTTTTGGTAGGAAAATAAAATTCCAGGTAATTTTTGTTAGGAGATTATTTAACCTAAAAGTAAATGAGGAAGTCCAGTTGTTCCGGTGTGAAATAAAGAAGATTAGATAAGATATTATGAAAAATGACTTTTTGAAATGTACACTGTAAATCAAAGTGTTTTAAAAGTGACTACAAATGGGCATTTAACATGGGAAATTAAAACACATGGAAGTGTTTTAAAAATGACTACAATGCTTTAAGATAGAAACAAAACATTTTATGTGTGTTTTGTTAAAACACTTGGATTTACAGTGTAATGATAGTAATTTATATAATTTAATGATAATTGATAAATTTATGCACTTTCTTTAAGAAATAATTTTATTTAAAAAAAAATATTTAGAAAGTATTGCAATTGTAGGAATTAAATAATAATTTAAAGTGCAAATTTGTACAAATATTTTCTTCACAAATTTGTTAAAAAAAATTTCCACTTGTAAAAACTGAAAAAATTTGTTTTCTGCCTGCTGATTTCAGGATAATTTTTTTATCCTTTTAGTCCTCCCAAAAGATTAATGAAATCTTACCGTTTCCCGCCGATTTTCTTGATCAGAAGACTCTCCACTGCTGGAGTCCGTCCAGTCAAGCGCTCCAGTTTTGAGCTCCGTGTTTGCTGATTTTGTTCAAACAGTGTCCTCAAATACCTTTATAAATATATGTATGTACATATATTTATCTCTCTAGCCATAAATATTGTATACAAATATAAAGATATAATTTCAATGGATATAAAAAAACAAGTAACACATAAAACAAGGCGAAGGCAAATGAGTGAAGAACCGTCTTAGCATCTTATACAGGTCATCAAATGTTACGGGCTGTCACGGCTATATCACAGTTTCCACTGAACCGTTAACACGCGGAACAAAACGACAAAGTCTTACAAACCGAATCTCAAAAAAAAAAAAAGAATAATTATTGAAAAATCACTCGCGCTTTTTCGATTTATTTTTTCTTCCTTTCTTCCCTACAATTATCATTTAAATTACTATTACAATATTCGTTTGCTCCGTTTATATCACGTTTTTTTTTATCACAACAAAATAATTATTTTGTACGACGAATAAACAAACAAAGATTGTTGGTAAAAACAAAATCATAAACGTAAACGTAAACGCCGGTTACTGTCTGCAGAAGAATAAGAAGAAGAAGAAGAAGAATCTGACCTCGTTTCGGTGGCTCTTGGAGTTGACGTTGTCCTCTTTTTTGTCATGTAACCGATTAAATCTTAACTCAGTATCAATGCAACTTCAAGTACATATGTACAAATATATATCTTGCAAGTTAAATTCCTCCTCGGGTTAAATAATAACAACAATAATTACAATAATTAAAAATTCAGCAACTATTTTCCCCAGTTACATCATCTGTCAATTGAAGTAGCAAGGCAAATATGTAATTAACAAAACCGACGGCCTCGTGTTGCTTCCAGGCGAATAAAAACCGTCACTCTGTCTCTAATAATTAATTCAATTAAAAACTTTTTTTATTTAAAAGTTTGATCTTCAAATAATTATTTCAATATTCTAATAATAAAAATACAAATAATCTTGTCCGTCCTCGAGTTGTTAACGTTTTAAAGAACTATCGGTGCTCAAAAGATGGTAGTCCGAGAGCAGCACCGTCGTTAACTATACGATGTTACAGCGCTAACTGACAGCAGAGTTTCAGCTCAGCTATCCTCGCCGGTACTCTCGTGCACGAACAAAAGTCCGATTATACCCGAGGGCTCACGGAAACACCCGAGGACCGGCCAGTCAGCTGGGACGTCGGTAGTAGTCAAGTCACCGTTCGCGCAGGCGCTCCTCCTTTACTTGTCGTTAACCCTGTGCTGGTTGTATATACCTATTATGTACCCCCCACACACATATGAGCTAACTCTGGCTATCTTTGTCTCTCCTTTAGGCTTTGGATCTATCTATGTCGATAGATCGCCTTCTATTCGCTCTCTAAGTCGTGATATTAACCAGCCACACACGTTTGTAACGACAACCTCTTGTGAATCGTCGGAAATTTAGAAATTTAAGATCCAAGCTATGGTTTTTAATTGTTTTCAATTTTAATTTTTTAATTAAAACTTTTTCAACAAAGTAACGGCAATCAATCAACCACAGTCGCTAATTTATTTATGGCATGGTGTAATATAACTTTTGATTGCTTGTTGGAATTATACATTTTGATATTTTATGTTATTTTATGAGTAATAAAATTTGGTATCTAATCCGAGAATAAACAATTTTTAAGAGTTTTTATTTGTTGACAGGTATTGGATTTTGGGTATGGGTTATAGAGTTTCATGAGATTAGATTAAAATGTTACTTTGTATCGGTTACGATTGTTTGAATGGGTCTATGACTAATTTGTGAAAAAAGAAACCGTAAAATTTTGGATTTTTTGGTTTTAAATGTCATGGCTAGTGTGAAAATTATTTTAAAACTCTAGATAAAAGAAAAAAACAGGTGTTTCTTAATTAGTACTTTTAAATTTAAAATAGAACTTTTTATTTAAAAATCAATACTTAAAATTTTTATTTATAAAAATGTTATTTTAAAATTAAATAAGAAATTTACTTTTTAGATATTATAATTATTTTAATTAAATTTTATTTTAAAATAAATTCAAGATTAATGACTTTCCCAAGAAATCCAAGTTTTTACACCAAAATAATTTTACCAACGCATTGGTCTGACTTTATCTCAGTAAAAAATCAATGAAAACAATTTACCTAAACCTCCAATCGTGATTGACAACATTATATTATATTTTTTTGGAAATACTGTGAGGTGTTTTTAGCAACGTTGTACTTTTACCAGTACATACTGTACAGCAGCGGTTGGTATAATAACAACAGTTGAAAACCCGTCGAAGGCAGCGCAGAAAAAGTTTCCGCTGGTACGGCGATTTCGGTGGTGGCATAGAGTAAAAAAGTAGCCGGGTACCAGTGACTAGGGAGCGGGTTAAATTTATCAGGTGTTTTCGCCAACTGACTGGTTGATGGTGGCCTGTCAGTCCACCCACGCCCCACGCCCCTTACTGTCTCTCACACTCAGGAGAACACCGGTGTAAGCCCTCTGTGGAATTTTCAATGAAGGAAAACAAGTCCCGCGGATCGTTACTCGATATTTCACTCCATTTTCAAGGAACTTTACTGGCATGGTTAGCTTTAAGCTTCTCCTAAGCAACGTCGCTCCAGCTACCGATAATGGACAAACTTTTCGGTGTCAGCTGGTAATGCTGAATGCTATGCTCCTATTATGCTTCCAGAGCTCTCAAATCTTCTTCTATCCACGGGTATAAGAACTTTTTTTTGCTTTTATTTCTGTTTTTCACGCGATTCTGCTCTTTTCTCACCTTTTTACTCCGCAAATGTCTTTTTCATTCACTTGCTATTCATCAAGTGCTGATATAATTTGTTTTTGTGCTTTTATATGGTCTGATAGCTCCATATATAATTTTTGATCAAAAATAGTACCAAAATTTCTCAACAGGTGGCGCATGGTCGCTGAATCTTCTCATTAGCAAAGAGTTAAGATTTCGATATTTAATTCTAAAATAAAAATCAATTATTTCTGTGCTAATTCTTTCGATAATTAGTCTTTTTACAAAAAAATTCACCACCGAGAAATTTTTTATACCTTTTACCTAATTTTAGACTCATTTATAAACATGTGATGTCCAAGAGCAAAAAAAATCAGAAAAGGTATATCAATAGAAAGGAACTATCCTATAAGAGAATAGTTTTGCGGATAGCGAATAGCTGGAGCTAGAGACGACTAAAAAAACGGAAAAGACGCTTTGGCGAAGGTACCTTCAACACTCTAGATCGTTTTCCGATATTCTTTCACGGTAACTGACTCTCACATCCCTCGTTTCTTCTTTCTGGCGGTCCCCCGTCAACCCTCTGGAGGCCCCCCTCTTCCTTTACTTTCTCCGCAACTAGATCTCTTTGCTTCCTGGTAAGAAATCGCCGCCGATTCCACTCTCCAACATCCGCCTCTCGTTTCTATCCTCATCGAAAAAAAGAAGAAGGAAAAAAACTATTTCTTAGCTTTTTTTTTTTTTTTATTCATCATATAAACCCCTGTGACAAAGAGATCGCGAATATAAAAGATGACGAGAAGGGATATGTATGGAATACGCTAAAATAAATCGTTTATCGATTCCCATTTTAACAAGTCAGATCTCTTTGCCGTTCTTATATCCCGGGCGACAGATTTTTTTTTTCATCATTTTATTCATTCATTTCAACATTTCTTCTTCTTCTTCTTCTTCTTCTTCTTCTTCTTCTGGATGTGCGATTTCTACTGGCTGGCAATGTAAGACTCGAAAGTTTTCTGGTCTTGTTAAACGAGCAGCCACGTAGGCACAACTCTTATCAGCCATTCACAAACTCGATAACTCGAAGCTTTCGAACCGTGATTTTGAACGACATCTCTAACGGCAAATCAACGAACTCATCTTTATGCTGTGTATATACCGATTCTCCATGTATTTTTTTATCTTTCGGGAATTTATGTACACTTATATACCTATAGAACACCTTTTTCGAGTCATTGGACATTACGGGATACCAGATATTGTATTAAATGATCTCAAGACACTCGATTAACGCTTAAGAGATATTCAAATCGTACATTACTTCGCTCACGATATCTTAAGATTTTTATCCTCCGTTTTAATGAGCGGGACTTATCACGTGACTCTCATAAACTTGTCTTTATCAGACGTGATGAACGCGATGATTATTTGAATATCAAGTAACATACCCATATATAGAATATATCTCACAGTTCACTTTAAGACAAAACTATAAACGAATTAATATCCGTATAATTGTCCTCGAAATTTATCCTTTTATGGGCACGTAAATGTAAATTAGAGTTTAAAATTTTCCCACAACAGTAATTTGCAATAAAACGAAGCTGTAAATAATATGATGTAAAACGGGTAATGCAATTTTAAAAATTAAAAATTTCCATGACCTGTTTTGGTGAAAAATTCCGGAATAATAGTACAAAGGTTGGTGTTGCGCAACGGAAAGTAACTTATGTGAAAAGAGGACACAAACAAAGAAAGCCCAAAGTTAAGTAGAGAGACACCCCGGCGACTGGTAAAGGCGCTCAAACTTTTACAAAAATCCATTCAATTCAATAATATAAGTATATATCTGCATATAGTATATTGTCGAGGTATATATTGAATTTTTGTTCAATGTAGTATATAATAGTGGATAAGGGTATGTATTGACAGAGGGAGACTCCTCCTTTTTCTCATTATGCATACATCTAGGTCGAGAAAAGTGTGAGATAGAACCAAGGAAGGTTATATTATACTATAGATGTAACTACGTTTGGTATATAAATCCGTTGATTGTTCACCCGGTTGGTCAGCAACGCCCCTTTCAGCTACTCTACACTCTACGCTCTGCACCCCACTCACTGGTACAAGGGTTATAATTCTGCGTGTGGTATCACCCCGGGTGGCGATCAAAGAGAGAAAACCGGTAGCGAGTTTCATTCGTCAACTATACTCTGCCGATTGCCTGCGATACTAAAAAATATATACGTATATAGCTGCCTTTCTAGGTATATGTTCACCTAGAGCGGAGAAGTGTCATTTACATACATACATGCTTAAATACTGTAGTAAAAGAATTTAATGTCCTCCTTGCTACATTGTCGAGTGGCCCGTAGGCAAGCTACTGCTTTTATTTTTTACCCGGAATTTTTTAATAGTACCCTCCACGCATTTAGGATTGCCATTGTGCAAACTCGTGCACGTGCGCAGCTGAAATTTTTCAAGGTCGATATTCCGGTCCGAGAAGAGTTACTACCGATTTTCTACCTTGCGAGAACCCAAAAGTGACCTACCTACTGCCCGGTAATTGAAATATACTACCGAGATAAAACTCGATTTATTTATTTATTTATTTTATATGCTTTCAGCTCCAGAACCTGCCTTATATTCCCCGAGGGCTACAAATACAATAAAGTACATAAGCGGGTAAGTACACATTAATACACATGACCAATTTTGGGATCACTCACGATAAAATTGATTTTTTTTTCAATCGTTAACTTCAAATGTTGTTATTTGAGAAAAGGATTTTTTCTTTTGGATTTATTGATATTATTTTCGGCTTCAAATAAGCGATTTTGCTAAGATCAAAGACACACGCATAAAAATGATTTTGTTGAAATAACAAAAGACGGGATAACTGAAAAATATGTTCTGGTAACAAATGAGTGTAGTTATAGTAACAAATCCATTAATCGCATTAACAAAATGTTTCAAGTTGTACTAACAAACCAGTCTGTTAAATCACCAAATCAATTTGTTGTCCTAACGAAATCATTTTATTGCAATAACAAAACTAATTTGTTGCTAAAATATTTTCCAAATCAGATATCACTGATTATAGCATATTTTTAAATTATGGATTCTTATAAAATTTAATGTAAATTTATTTGTTATTTTAATAGAATAATTTTACTGTTTGAACAAAAAAATTTGTTATACCAACTAAATTATTTTGTCGAATCTACTTAAAGATTTTGCTATAGTAACCAAATTGTTTTGTTGTTATAACATATCAATAACTTGCTATAACCTAAATTTTGTTATTTTAACATATAATTTGTTATCCCTATGTTAACAAATGCATTTGTTACTAGAACATTTCTTAGGTTATTTTAACAAAATTTTTTTCTGCGTGCAGTTTTTGGCTTAGTTTATCGAAAATATTCATACAACAATAAATATTGTGGTTAAAAATAAATTTAATTGAGTTATTTTATTAAAACAAAATTATGCAACTGCAAAAATACTTACAACAAAGAATAATATGTGATTAGTGTAAATATTAATAAATTTTCTCGTTTGATGACATCTACAAGCGTGGGTATTTTATTGAAAATGTTATTTTTGGCACGGCTTCGGGTGTTTCTACATTATTGACGTTTTCACAGCTTTTGATTTTTGAATACTTATTTACATTAGATTTTATGTAATGTTGTGATGAAAATAAGCGAGTAAAGCATAGTAAGATAAAATATATTCTGTAAAAGAGTAAATTATTCGAAAATGACCAGTTTTCTTTGGACAGTAATTTTTTCAATTGGGAAATTGGGATTAAGACAGTAGCCAGTACAATAAAGAATGAGTGGGTCGCATTGGGTTGGTTGATTAAAAAATGTAATATTGTTTTGATTTTATTCTGTCTAGACTTTACTGTAGCAGAAGCGAAAATCAAACTTTTGGTCTCTGTATCTCCGAAGATATAGTTATTGTTATAGTTATAGTTGATACAAGGGAGTTTTTAGTCAAAAGCAGATAAACGAGATTAAAAAGTTTCGGTGTAACGGATGCTAAAGTTTATTACATTAATTAACGAAAAAAGTTACTCACTTTCTTAAATTCTTTCTTTCTCGGTTATTTATTTAATGTATAGATAGATATAGAATAAGAACATAAGCAGAAATGAAACAGTGTCTCAAGCAACTGCTTTGGCTAAATTTCAAGAGTTGATAACTCGACAAACTATCTCGTTTCACTCGTGATCGTGAATGATTATTCGCAAACAATTAACCCAATTAAAAATTCCCGAGTATAAACTTTTGGCTTTGGCTAGCATCTCAAACTTTTAAACTAAAAGTAATTACTGCTGGCATTTACGTTTTTTAAAACAAAACTTCAATGTACATTTACACAATATTTGTTGGTTTATTGTTTGTTTTATTCACACGTGTGCGATCAGAGTTTTTGAAATTTCCGACAACTCCTCACGGACGAAACCCATGGGATTACATAAAGGGTTTCGCGAATGCGTGCGATAAGAAACCTTTCAAATGCGACGACGGCGAAAGGATTTCGGTGTACGTGTGTTGTTATGTGTAAGCGCAAGAGCTCGAGTGTAAGTGTGCCAGAGTGTGTCTAAACTAATGTATTGCTACCTCGAGAGTGAAAGACATGGATATAATTGTCAAAATTTCTACGTCCCTCTCTTTCTCTTGCTTTTGCTCTGCTAAAACTCTCTTTGGCCCCTTCCACCTCGGAACAAATATTTAACAGCGGTACCAGCCAGAAGGGTGAAATATTCACGATCAATATTACTAACGGAAATTAAGTAATCTCAATGGTTATTGAAAAAATATTTTTTTATCGTTTTGTTTAAATTGCTAACCTTTTATAACAGCAATATAAATTTATTATTGTTATAAATATTTTAACTACAGCTTTTTTTATAAATTTATCCCCAAAATCGTGGATTTAATTGAATTTAGAAATAAATTTTCTATATTTCCATACTTAATTTTTTATTTAATTTAGTGTTAAAAATCTCCAACAGATGGCGCATGATCGCTTAATTGTCTCGCTACAAGAGAGTTAAATTTAAAGATATTAATATTTAACATAAAAATTATATTTTTAACTTTTTCAGAGAGATCTTTTATTAATTTTTGGTTTAAAAAAATTCATTTTTTTTCCATCTATAGCTTGATAAAAATTTTTTAATTTAGTTAATAAAACAGATGGGCGTAAATTTAAAAATGAACACCTTGAAAAATAAAATTTTAACAGCTTATGTTGCACCAGGGACCATAAATGTTTTTACGTCGACTGTTTAGATAGGTCTCCGTGATTGACGTCGGTGAATAAGTTAAAAGTCAGAGACAGGTAAAGTGCAGAAGCATGTGAGGAAAAAGACAATAAATAATGATGATAATAATTCCACCAGTATGAATAAAAAAATAATTTAAGAGGAAACCCGAATGCCCAGCCACTTTGATGCTGTATCTCGTGCCCTGAACACCTTAACTACGAATTTCCATAGTAGCACGCTGACGGAGTAGAGCATCTGCCATAGCACAGGATGAGAGAAGACGGACACGACACGCGTTCACCCCTGAATATTCATAAGCAAGTGGCAGGCATCTTGTCGAGCAGAGACTCCCAACAGTGGAAGAAGGAAAAATTTTCTATATAAATATACATGGATAAGAAGCATGATGGTAAACAACGAAAAATAAAAATGGTAATTTGGTTTGTTCTTTGAGAAAGTTTGTCATTTTTTTTAACGGAAATGCCTGTGTCTACTGGGTAATGTCCCGTTAGTGATTCTGGAATAAAGAACATTTTCATCTTCGCTACTACATTTTACATTTAAAATATTCGTTAAGAGAGAATAAGATGTCGAGACTGAAAAGTTTCAAGTTATAAAACCTGGATTCTGGATTATTCAGACGTTCCTTTAGTTACTTAGTTTGCTAATGTTTCAAAAACATAATGCTGTATTTATTCAAGCCATTGTGTTTCATTAATTTGCGACTCTGCAATCAATTTACAGTTGTCAAATTTAAATTGCAGAGAAAAAAACTAAATTTATTTTGTTTTTTTTTTTTTTTTTTGAGAATTACTTTAAGATAAATTTACTATTTTAAAATTAAAATTAGCGTCACGTTTAAAAAAATCGAAGACAATTACGAGGAAAAAAATAGACAGAAGACATTTAAGTTTAGATATTTCTTTGGACCCTCTAATTAATGAAACTGACGACAACTGTGACAAGTTGTTTTTTCTAGAAGTAAAAATACTGGTAGAGATTAAAATAAATAGAGCCAGAGTACAATAAATATAATAATAAAAACTAAATATTATCGCTTGATTGTCAGGTTGTTTTCACGAGGAGCACGTCTGACGTTCACTAATTATCTGACGATAGTCAAGCTCACGTACAAGACCAGGACTCCAGGAAAGATCCAAGAGAAGAGCTACCAGAGCGAGTGGCTGGATCTCACCAACTGTCATTTTAGCTCTAGGTTGCGTAGTAATTTCCCCTTTTGTTATCTGTCAACCGACATTTTGCTGTCGTTGAGCATTCCGGGGCCGTGATGCGTTATGACGCTATCACAACTCTTAGGAAAAGTGAAATAACCTCAAGAAGAGAACAAACACAAATATATTTTTGTATATAAGTAAGTATGAATAATAACTCAACCAGCATTTATGAATGTCCCATTGTTGTTTACGTTTTTGCTGGTTGTCGGTTGTTATTGTTTTATTTTTTATTCCCAGCTCTTGTTGTCGATAATGTATACTTGGATATTTGTGTCACTGAGAGTGCTCTACACGACGTAAGATATAATACAGAACAAGACTGTCTGTGTCGGTGTCCGGACATCTCGCGTCGTTAGTCTTGCAAACGAGAAACGGGTTTTTGTCTTCTTCTTGCAGCACGCTGCTGAGACAACCTTCTTTTTCAGGACATAAAATCAACTGGGCTAGTGGAGTCAAACTATCTTTGTCATATAGCTGTATCTAACTACAAATGCCTTGAAAAATAGTCACAATACAAATGTTGCAGTTGAAAAACATGAAATATTATTATTGAGCGTCTTTGTAAGGAAAAAAAGGACCTGCGAATCAATTATTTGTAATATGCATTGGAAGGAGACTTACTTACAAGCTTGTAGCTAATGCATCTTATACAAAAGAGGATACACAACAAATGAATGATTATTCTCGGGATGTTTTGAGATAAATACGTATTACTTTGTTATTGAGAATGAAAGAGGTAAAAGGAGATAATCCTTGACTGTAACGTCGATGACAGTGAGAAATTGATGGGATCAAGGATGAATAACTGGATGGATGGGTTCAATGCATCAAAAAGTTATCCGTGTATATAGATGTGATGATAGGTATGGGAAACAGTAAGTAGCTATTGTACATTAGACATTATAGAGTGAAAAATCTATAATGCAATCGCAACATTTACAGGATTGAAGCACTTCACTTGGCATTCTGTCGGCTATTCATCGTCACCAGCGCATTGTCCAATAACTTAATTAGCTCGGATTGATGTTGTTGGGAGGTCTTCATTAATCCTCATCTAGCGACAGAGAAAGCCCAAAAGCTCATGACTCTCTATCGATCGGTTACGCAACAAAGCCACTCACTTCTTTTTGTATGTTTTCTTTATCATTTTTCATCTATCACACGCCTTGCCTTGCCTTGCATTATATTCTTATATTCCTCTCAGATAGACACAGACATATCGATTATACATATCGATTTAGATGCTAGGCTTGCTCAAGTCATTCACACGTACCTCAAGATCCAGGATCTCTATTCTCTATTCTCGGGGTTGATTTTTATCAAATCCCGTAGATATTATCCTTATACCGTGGTGCACTTGATACCAGCGACAGCCAAGCAGAAAGATATCGAGTGGTGAAATAAAAATGGGTTTACTCGTTTTCTCATTTCCTGACAAAAGTCTCGAGCTTTGATGGCGGTGGTGTGTGTTTAAGAAAAAAAAAAATAAAAAAAAAGCTTCACTTTGGATAACATAATATATAAAGGAAAAAAATGGCGAGCTTTTTAAAATGAGTATAGAGGCAGATCCCTCACTAGAACCAGAACCAGAACCAGAACCATTGGAGTTGTATTAGTATCAGTAGTAGTCCTCTACTCGACGCCCTTTGTATTTCAGCAGAGAGTGTACGGCTCCTATCCTCTCAAATATCGATCCCTTGCACACACGGGTTTGTGCTGTAGAACAAAGAACCTACCCGGGGTTGTCTTCGTTGGTAGCCCTGACAACGGTTAGTCGGTCTCTGTTAACCTCCCCCTGCCCCTCTTTTAGCCCCTTTAAATTCACCCTTATTCACATGAAACATGAAAGTAAAAGGGTAAAAACATCGTTCAGCGTTTCAGGGTTTATAAAAATCCGTAAATTGAAAGCACATTAACTCTTGCCGGTTGGCTCAGCCTCCGTAGACCCGAGAGGAGAAGAAAAGAAAAGAAGACAGAAAACGGTTTAAGTTTAAAAAGCCCGAATGAGCTGGACCGGGATGAATTGGGATGAAATCCAAGTATTTTAGATTATCCGGGTGGTAGCCGCGGGCAGAAACGAGAGGTGACAATGCGTGGGTGGTGGATGTACAAAGCAGCTCACGGATGCTTCCATTAACTGGGGCGTTTTATCGATTGGCAGAAGCGTGCCGCCAGGACAAAGAGAACAAGAGCCCGCGTGCGCCACTACCACACAAAGACGCATTCTACCGGGTATTTTCCCCCGAGCAGGCTCTACTGGCACGCGGTCCCACATTTTTCACCCCTTTACTGGTTGGTTGCCTGCCTGTGAAGCTCACTAGCTGGTCCTCGGCCTCGTTTTCATCACGGAGGGTCACCCGCACACACTAAAGCTGGTTCTAGGATGCCCCTTGCAGCAGCTTGCCCCTCTAGTTCACCGCTACATCATCCCACTTCTAAATCTTACGTCATCTAGCTTCTAGCTCCAAGCAGTTAGTCTTTGTGCTAGTCTATGGACGTATAGATCTATAGATGTAGACCGAGCTGGGAAACCACTTTCGGGACAAAGACTTATGGCCACTCCTGTTGAACTAACTAGCCAATGGATTATCAGTATGTATCACGCAACTAATGGCACACAAACCTCCGAGGCGAGCCCTTTGCCGTTGGCTTTAAAGCCCCTAATAATCTAATGGCTCTCCTTCACTGATCGATAATCATCAGCAGCACTTGCTCCAGCATTTTATTTATTTATTCTATCAGAATAGATTGTTGGTACTTTTTAAAAATATATATTTTTGTTGGTAGTCGTCTTCCAAGTGCTCGCTCACTGTATATCTAAGACTACCGTAGTTGTTATACTTCCTCGACGACAAATTGCTACGCTGGTGTAAAACATCGTGGGTAAGCAGTCAGTTAAAGTGCCTTGTACACAGAGACTCACTGCGGCAATTATTTTGTCAGCACTTGGAACAATTCCAGCTGGGTGCATTGTCTTGCGTAAAACATCTAAGAAATACATCGGTTTAACGTTTAATTATTTTTAACTAACGTCCAAAGGACAAAAAAAAACAGCTCGACGTTGAATAACCTTCAAGTAAACTATTGCTTCCATTGAAAGTTGTGAATCCTTGTACTTGACTGGCAATCTCTCCGGCATTATACGGCCTTTTTCCAGAGTTTCACTATTAGGGTGAGTGCCTTCTTTCAGTAATACATTCACCGGTTTGTTGTGCAGCAAAAAGGCTTCGCTGATGTTTGTTCATCAAGAACCACCGGGGATATATATTATGTCAAATTTTTATCGCGGAAAAGTTCTTTGTTGGGTAACTTTTGAAGATGGTGCTAGTAGCAGACAAAAAAGAGACAGCAACTAGTCTTTGTTTACTTCTCTCTTCTTTATTCTTTGGGTTGTAGTATCGGGCTCCCGGCAAAGGGAAAATACTGGGGTGCGTGTCGACCAGCCCTTGTGTCTGATAATGGTTATTCTCTCAGCGAGGTTTCAGTATTCCCAGATTAATACGTGTACTGTATATCAGGAAGACTACAACTTCGGCTATGTCAATAGTAGTAGTAGTATCAGGGAAGTTCTCGACAAAGGACCGGTTCAAATTTTGTCTCGGTGTTGTGCTAAAGGAAATAGGATGTCGTGCTAAAGGACCACTAGCAGTATCACCAATCCTCTGACGAATCCAACGCGAGAAGATTCCATGAACAGATTCCATTCATGTGTTCTGAACTGTGTGGAATCTCTTGATATTGGGTGAACAATTCAACTATGCAAAAGGTAGATGCTAAGACAACCACTGATACTGACTACTGGACCATTAATCATTGCTGGATATTCGATTCGGTCTGGTTGAGCCAATAAATCGGCTAACTTCGGTCAAAAGTTACTAACTCACGTTTTTTAACGATCAACATGGACATTTTGTAGTTAAGTGTGACCATATGATGCAAAACTACACACAACAAGAGAACTATGAGGAAAGTGCTTTTCCAGGAAGGAAACTTGGCTTGCAAAGGCGTCGAAACTGCACCGCAAAGGGTCTTTGTGATAGACAAAGCTTAAAGAGAGCAAGTATCACGATCAATCGGGAACAAAGAGGCTGTACCTAAGTCTGTATTCCGCGTTCTGCTCTGGCATCCCTGGATGATGCTCCCCCAGAATTCGAACCCCATCATTCTCACATCCACACTTGATAAAGGTTTTTCCCGCTATGTAGCCGGGAAAGGGAATTATATCTCGGGTGTATACGTTATTTTTTGTTCCGGCTTCCTGGTGAAAAACAACTCCAGAATGAGCCAAAGACGAGCCAACTGAGATAGCTTTTACAAGACATGAAAAGAATGAACCCGTTGAAATGCATAAAAATAATTTATAGATCTGGTGTTCTTTTCGATCGATAGACGATGGAATGCAATTTTAATATTTTATTCCTTTCCCGGGAGATGTTTAAAGGTGCAAGAGAACTGGAAATGGATTTTAAATTCTAAAGGACTAAAAACAGCCTGCATACGTAAATCCAATAGACAAACAAAAAATTTACAAAAGCTGATTTTCCTTTATATCATACAAAGAAAATGCTCAACAATAAGTGTGTATTTATAAAGAAACGGAACACTATTATTTTTATCATCGTTATTATCGCTATTATTGTTGTAATTATTATTATTATTATTATTATTATTAGTATTGTGTGTTTTTTATGATCAAGCAAAGTTACAATATCTTGAACAAGTGTAAAATAAAAAATTTCATTAGACTCTTTTTCAGGATCGAATGCACTTATACGTTATATTACTCTGGTCGTTCTTGATTTCTCATCCGGACAAAGAAATTCCACTTGATCACGTTTTTCTCCGGTTTAGCGAATGAGGTGCAATTCCATGATCAATTCTCTTTTCCCATTCACTTCGCGAGTAATTGAATTGTGTCATTTCAAATGAATTTCATTCTGACACACTCTTCTATCTGGCTTAAAGCTTTTTTACTTTTTTACCTACCAACTACCCAGCTACCCATCGTCTCCTATCTTCTATCTCCTACATTTGAATGGTAATAAGAGAAAAAAATTTGCCTAATCAATAAATCTTTCCACTGGAAAGGGTTTCTTCTCTGCTTTACCTTTTTTCCCTAGATTATGACATAAATTGAGAGTAATAGTCGACTGTTTTACTAATAACGCTGGAATTTATCCAACCATTGAGATGCATATGTTTCTCTGAATAATTTTTCATCCGAAATGAGTCCCCTGAAATATGGCTTCCGTATTGTATTTTTAATTTTTCACTATAGTTACAATTTTAACAGATACAGTTAAATACTCAGAACAACTCGCGTATTGATTTATTCGGCATAAACATCAAAACAAACTAATAATAATTTAGGTTACTTTGGCGTGTCTATCCAAAATTTAGTGGGCCTAAATATATATCGGAAACTTTTAGTGAGCATGATGAATAGTTACAGGTTTAAAAAATCCACTCCTACATTATCTATAGGTTCATTTTGCAATAACGAATAACGAGAACAGAAAGTTGTAAAAATTTTACGATCTTGACCCGATCGTTAAAACACACCTGATATTTTCTTGTTTATCTGTGCTTTCATTTTTTTAAGATACATACCATGGATTATTTATGTAAAAATTTTGTATTGCAGATAGACAGTTTAAAATTTTCTAAAAGTGTGTTAAATGTTTATATTTTGTTAGATAGTTAATAATAAATGAACAAACAACTGGGTGAATTTTTGGCAACAGTAGCAAGAAAGGATTATCCGAAATTCATTATGTTTTTCTCCTCCGTTTGATTAAATGGTTACAAACTTTTCCAATCTATCTAAAGTTTTACGTATAAAGTTTAGTCGGAGGAACCGAAGAAAAGAATTTATAAAAATTTGTTTTAAATTCAATAAACAATCATGGAAATCGATTCTACATACATTTAAATAACTATTTTTCTCAAGAGCAAACTCATTTTTTATAACTTGTCATAATATCATCCCATCAGATAAATTTACGAATTGTGAATAAAATCGTGAAATAAGAAACACATATATATATATATATATATATATTTATTTCCTCTCTCGGGTCTTTGCTCTATATTTAAATATTTAATAGTTACCGCTTACAGTATTATAAAAAGTAATTTAGCGTAAAAAAAAAAAAAAAAAAAAAAAAAAACAATGGGAGAGAGTAAAACAACCAGGAAATAATCGTCGCTCGGGTTTGGCAACACCGTCGCAGTAAAACGAAACAGAAAAAAATTTAACGACCAACATGGTCGTCAGGACAATCTAAAAGCTCGCTCCATAAATATTCTCTATGGATTTATTTTTTGCTATATAGCATTAAGTTAAGACGGCCGTCAAATGATTTTTGGTTCGTCACTACCACCTTATATTTTTAAAGTACCCGCTGTAATTCCCAATATATAAGCTCAAAAATATAAAATTATTACTTATCTGTCTATCCATATTCTATATATACATATATATATATTTACTGTATGAAAGCTTATACTTTCTTACCACTACCGCTGGCATTTCGCTCATAAACTATCGACCCAAAATAACTTCACCCAATTTTATGATACCACATCAACATAATATATGTTTTTTAAAGTATAAACTAACTTTTTAGAAATACACCGTTCAACTATGATTGATTGAAGAACCAATATTTAATGACCCTCTATCTAAAAGTAGTAAAACTGAGAACAAAGACCCAATTAAAATATGAACCAGAAATATAATCCTTCCGAGTGAGTCAAAAAGACAATAAGTATTTTTCTTTGAAACCCAAGCCGAGTATCATTAAGCAAACATTGATTTTCTGAAGTAAAGTTTTTCCCCGACTGTTTTGTTGAACAGAACATCTTCGATCTTTTTTGGGCGGCATGATTAATAGATACGTCAACGTTTGTTCGACTCAAACTCGAAAGAACTACTGAGAGTTGTATTGTAGCTGTGTCATATGGGTTTTTCAACTGAAACTAACACTGCGCCAAGTTACACAATTGCTCAGTACAGTATGTACATGTTTGGAGTAAACAGGAGCCTAGACGGCTACTGGCTTCAGTAATATAATAGCGGTGTGTTGTATACGTGCATGTGACGCATCTCGTAATTCTTGATAAAGCCTTACGACCCCCGTGGAGATGTAAATTACCTGTCGCGTAATGCGATTAATAATCGCAATGCTCCTGCTCGGAACGAACCAGCTACCTTCTCCCTCTGTTCTTGTTCTCCTGGTTCTTCTATTACATTTTTTCTCCTTACCTTCCAAAGAAATCGCTTTCTTTTGTCAAAGTACGTGCTCAAGTTGATGGTACGTCGGTACGTCGGTACGTCGGTAAAAAAAGGTTATTATTGTTTGCTTTAAATAACAATAACCAATTACCGTCTGGAATTGATATTAATTGCCGGGAACAATGTCGGGGATCATAATAAATAAAGTTAACATACTTTATTTATTTTTTCCTTGAGATAATTTAAATGCACCAATGGTTTTATTTCTCGGTTTTCTTCCTCGGTTTCTTTCCTTTGAAAAGGTTTTACTACGGACTGGGTATTGATGAAGTTTTTAAGCTTTGTAACAAAGACAAAGAGGAATGCTTGAGTCGGTAAATTTGTAATAAGGCAATTACAGGCTTTTATAAAATTCTATCCTGAGGTTGTAATGAGAAAAGAAAGAGTTTTAGAAGTTGGGATTCTGCTGAGGGTTCGGTACCATAAAGATTTGTAAAATAAAAGGTCAGCTACCGAGCAAATTACTTCATAGAAGGCTAGTTTACCGTGAAAAACTTTCTTTATGGACCAAGAAGGACCTTCTATGAAATTAACATTGATTCTCTGTAATTTATTACAAATAACCCGAGAAAAACATTATTATCTTGTCTATTAAATAGTAACTTTTGAAATTAAATTGTACCACCAAAAAAGCCTTAGAAACTTGTTCTACCTGATCAGAATAATTGACGCTCAGCTAAAATTTAAATATCAATGTTTACGAAAGTGTTTTGTTAGGTTAAATGTATAAGTGTTTGTGTTTTTGTGTGTGGTATGAAATTTATAGAACAAAAAAAGATAAAAAATGTAACGAGATTTGGGATCCATTGAAATGGGAGTTGTCTATGACTATCAGACAAGAGACGCATTTCATTCTGTAGAATGCAAATTGCTGGCTGGTTGCCGCTGGCAATTTGCACGTGATCGAGAGCTATATTTTCTCTTTATATGTATGTATATAGATTGGGAAAGGATGACGATGGTTCGATACATTGAATTTGGATATATTCATGAAAACTATTTTGATCAACATCTCTCGCGTTGTTTTTCATTCACAAACAGTTACATGGTTACATGTCTCTGTAACTCTGTAACTCTGTATGTATAGATGGATTCAATGTATAATGCATAATGTATAATGCATAATGCAATCCAAGGGAAAAGAGTAGAGAAAAGCTGTGAGAGGACAATGTGAATGTTGTTATCAGATATGTCAATGTAGAGGAGTCAATGCCACTCGTAAGTTTCCTCCTCTCTATTATATATCTAGTAACAACATTATATCTATCCCGTATTATACATATATAATATATTGCATACTGGAAAATTAACATGCTCAATATTATACATTAATTTATTGAATAATCGACAAATCAATCTTCTAATAATTCATATTCATAATATAAATTACCGATTGGTTTTATCGGGGAATAATATCGTTTATACACTTTTATCGTTATTGCCTCAACTAACCTTTCGGGTTATTGATATAATTTATACAACAATTTTTGATTGAATCCAATTAATTCTGATATGATGTTCAGATGAAAATCAATTTCCGCAGTCACGGAAATTAATATGTAGTAATTAAAAATAAAGCGAAAAATTTTTAACCAATTTGAAATAAGTGAAGCCAAGAAAAAAATTTTTATAATTTTAAGAATCAAATACATAATTTTGAAGAATTTCATCTTCTTGATTTGAGTAGAAAAATTCTTGAACTCAGAAATTTTTCTTGGTTTAAGTAAATTTTATTTAATTCAAGAATTTTTCGTCTTGATTCAAGACAATAACACTCTTCAAAATTAGTTTCTTGGTTCAAGAATTTTTCTTTTGATTCAATTTAATTTTTTTTTCAGTGTAGGATGTTTCAAAAAAATTTTTTTTGATATCCTAATGCAATAATAAATGAATAAAAAATAAAGAAATATGGATGTAGGAAAATAAAAGATAATAATAAATAATCTGGAAGTCATCAAAGTAAAAGTGGAAAAGCCGCGTGGAACGGATGTCAATTCTCAAATGGAAGTTTAATCGAATCGCTGGTTATATCAGGGAATTTGAATTGTTCATTCAACAGTGCTACGCCATTTACCATTTCATATATGGTTATTCACATTTATGCTTCAAATGTTCCTATAAAAAATGATTAACTCTGATATATATATATATATATATATGTATATGCTTGCTCGTGTATACTTTTCCGGTGATCGTTAGACCGAATTTTACAAAATTGTCGATGCCAAATAGAGTTTGTCATTTAATTGTCCCCGAAAAATTGACGGAAACTCGTGATGAAGGGTTCACTGAACTCCCAACATCCAGTCGTATTACCAAAATATTATCAACCGAGCAAACTTTCAGTTTTTTGCAAGCCAACGTTCCGTCAATAATTTCAGCAACAAATGAAACGAAATGAATGAATTAACTATCGCACAATAAATATTTATGATCCCTCCCACAGGAATAAGACATTATACATGTGCATATACATATGTGGGATGTAGGATGTAGTAGGTATATAGATTTTCGTGTCGTTGAGAAAAGGTAGGGTTTCGTTGAGCAAATATTGTTCAATGGAGGGTCTTCAAAATAAACAGCTTGAAGCTTGAAGCACTTCTGGGACTTGCAAGAATGTTCGCTACTGTTCTCGACAGCCAGACTGACAGTTTTTCCTCTTAAAATTTTTTTAACTTCCTTTTCCTTTTCATCGACTTTTTAAACATTTTATTTTCATTCCTCCATCTTCCAATTTTTAGCAAACAAAATATCTTTCAACTCGTACTTTCTTTCCTCTCAACTTTTTTTCATACCGGATATTAGTTTCATGATTTATTGAATTTTCAAAATCATTCCGCGTATTGATTTTCCTGTTTCATCGGTATTATTATACTCAAAATAATATTTTTGACGTTATATCAAGTCAGGATTTCCTTTTTATACAGTAGCTTAGCTTAACATATTTATATATATACATATAATAAACTATTTTTATTACTTTTGGAAGCTGGGTTTTAGTCTCCGATCTATCAAAGGCTATTTTTGACGTCACCGTATTATTTAATTGCAAGGTCATGCTTTTTAACGAAACTTACAATAAGTCTAAGTACTGTTTGGTTGAATAGTTTTCAGTGAATAGGATAACTTTAATGGTTCAGTATCTCAAAATTTAACGACCCATCACGAAAATTCATTTTTACTGTCATTCTAGGAAAGTCATTGTAAGTGAATAGAAGCGTTAGTATATTTTACAATTACATATTCTTTTACTTTTATTTCTTAACATCACAATTTGACGAAAGAAGACCTTTGAGTCACTAAAAAAAAAAACACCAAGGCCAAAAAAATCTAATATAAAGCAACATTCTATTTCGTAATTACTATTTCTAAGTAAAAAAAAAAAATTATTCAATATTTTCAAGTCCATTAAATTAATATATTAACTCCCAACAGTTGAAAGTTAAAAATCACGGAAGTATCTTATAATGCTTTTTAAAGATTTTAAGCAGCGATTTCGCAATCTGAAATATTTTTTTTATCAATAATTAAGCGCCGTATTGTTACCGGGGTTTATCTAGGAACATGCGTAGTTCGTAAACTTATTTTATTATTACAGTAATTTATAAAAATAAAATTATTATCTGGAGTCACGAAAGATAAAGCCTGCACTTGGACGGAAAGCGGGCGGAATTTGTTATCGTACATCTTCTGGTGAACGAGGCCGAGGTGCCATGACCTCGCGCAATACTACTACGATTAACGGCGTTGGTGTGAAAAATTATACCAAGTTAAATATACCATACCCACTATTTTTATTCTCTGGGCAGAAAACACAGAACATAGACAAATTTATTTTTATTTCCATCCATATTTATCAGTATTGAACACCGTCACGTTCTCGCTATTATACCAACTACTCACTCTCACGCTTACAATAAATTTCCGTAAAGTTTGTTTGCCAAAATCTCTCGTAATTCAAAATTCGAGTTACAATAGCAAGCACATAGTCTTCAATATCAATGTATTATTGTAATAAGAAGGGACAAAAAGCTGCCCCGTTAATCATAATTACAAAAGTCATTTATCAAATGGTATAATTTATATGTGAATAATTTTTGGTGGTTTTAATCCGGCATTCCACGGTTTTCCCCCTTCGTCTTTGTCTCTTCTATCTTTACTTCTATTTGGTCCGGCTCTAAGGAGTTGGTTCAGTAGCGACCTCCAAATTTCTCGATGATTTACCGAGTAAATTTCAGGAAGCGGGACGAAATTTTCGCTAGCGCAGAATAGAACACCAGCACTCTTGGTAAAAGAGAAATAGGAACTACTGTTACTACTACTTATGCCGTAACTGGTGTAGTTGTATTAGTGGGACTGTATGGCCAAACACCACTACTTACTCCCGAAGAATGAAAGTCTACACTGGTGTAACCCAGAAGACGGATGAGGGTGTCGAGTCTCCAAGAGTAAGAAGATCAATTCCGGCGCCAACGTATCGTTTGTCTCGCTAATGTATTTCTCGCGTCTGCTTCTGAATTTGTCACAACTGCTTAAACTGTTCACGCGAGTCCAGTCATTTTGGATTTGTAGCTATTGGGATCTTTTATTTTTTAACTAAACTCTCCTAGATTTTAATCTGTCTGTCCGCGAAAAAATTTCTGATATGTCGAAATACAATTTTTAATAAGATGAACAATTTCTCAAGTCGACTTTTAAACAACTTCATTAATCACAATAACTCAAACGATCAAAAAATACGAAAATTACCATAACAAAAAATAAAAAAAAAAAAAAAAAAAACTGCATAACAAATTTAGACATTACTAATTTAAATATTTCGAAAAATATATACCTATTGAAATTATTTTGGCGATCGAGTATAATTAACGACTCTCTATTGTCTGTAAATGTAAAACTTCTTAGAAAATTCGAATATTAAACGGCTTTATCGTGAAGAATAGACTGCAGCGGTATAAATAAAAGTCCAGTCATAACAACATACTGTTTAAAATATTCAACAGACTATCTTTATCCTTATCTATTTGAATTCTGCTAATTGCCTTTCATTTATCATTAAATGCACGGCATAAAATGAATATTATTGAATATTAAATAGAGAATATAGAATATTTAAAGCCATAAAATAGAATAGCTAATATCGAGAAAAAACGACACGTTTTTATATTTATGTGCAAGACATTTAATGAATATGTACATACTAACTTGAACTCTTTCTCTGTACACGTATGTTCACATAATATCCACAGATACTTAGTATAATACTGCTCACATAGTACGTATACAACAACTACACTTATAATCTGGCGTACTAATAATCATAAAACAAGATATTGCAGTGACGCCGGGCTGTCTGTCGTATCAGCCGACGGAATGCTGAAAGACGGAGAGAAACAAGTACCGAGTGAGAGAGAAAGATTTATGTATGTGTAACACACATCACACATGCATTGAACATTACACCTTAACTCGGAATATGATTAGGCAATGACCGTATGTCATATGACTCATATATACTTTTACGGTACGGTAAAGAATATTACATATTATATATATTACATATGTACATCAAGCACAAAAGGACACATGGTTAAAATGTATAAAATATAAAAAATTTACAATACCTCTAGTTTTATTTTATTGCTTTCGAAATTTATCAAGTATCAAGCAGTCATATTTGACGATTAATTTAAATTGGAATCGAACCCGGTTTAGTTAGAAATGCTCACTCAAGCTATTAATTATTTATTTTTAGAGTGATGCAATACTTTATTTAGTGTATTAGTCATAGTTATAACGAGTGTTTAAAAAATTATCGGAAAAAGATAATCTTTTAGTTGGCAGGTGATCTTATAGTATGTATTTATGTATAACATGTGTAGAGCTAAGAGTGTTGATGTGTCCTTGCAGACAATTCGTTGATGATGTAAGTTTTTTTTTTATATTTTTTTGAGGTATGTGTAAATGAAACGTGACGATATTCACGTACGATCATACTTTTATATCTGTGTACTGTACATAATGTGTGTAGACTTGTTACTAAATAAGTTCAAGAACGTGATGTAATTCGGATTGTTGTAAAGCGCATGAGTCAAGTCGAATTGCCAGGTTTGTTGGACAAGTTACAATTTATGGAAAATTTTTTAACCGTCATTTTATTTATTTATTTATAAACATAATATTAATTTAAAAATTTTCAGCAATTAAATTTTTTTAAATTACTAATTTTGAACAAACTGAAGAAATTCATTCTTAAACGAAAAACTGGAGCTGTAATAAAATTTTCAGCGAGCAATTTGATAGCAAAATTGAATTTAAATAGTTTGGAATCTATATTAAGATTATTGCACAGGATTGTATGGAAGATCTTATAGATATAATAATAATAATAATAATAATAATAATAATAATAATAATAATAATACAAGATATAAGTTATAGAGTGTACGTTGACTCGGTACAGATTGCATCATTCTGAAATAGTCTCTTGGCTATTTTTCCTTGAATTTTTTCTTCTTATTTTATATTTCTCGCCTCAACGTTATGTCAGTGCACTCAACGTGCTGTGATTTTCGAGTTGGTGCTCTCCGGTACGTGAGGATAAAGAAAATATTTTTCAGGTAGAAAATAAAAGAGACGATTGACCGTTGGCTAATGTTCCAACTACACATCCCCTTCTTTCTCCTATTCTCAGAGATAAATCAGATCCACGTTGCTTCGCAATTTTTCCTTCTTTCGTTTCTCTTATTATTTTTATCATCTCGTTCTCCCACCCCAATAATTTTATAGATATTTTTTCATTTATACAATGGCGACTTTATATCCAGTTGATTGGGTGCACTAACGTTCTAGCTTGGCACCAATAAAACAAAAGCCCTTAGAAGAAATACGAGGTAATCTAAATCTCAATCTCAAGACTTAAAATAAATTTTTATCCTCGAAAGTTTCTTAAAAATATCGATATTGTCTCATAAGAATTATTTTATTCGGGATTACATTATATTTTCCAGGTTGTCTTACACTAAAAGTGCCTCTTACGCATTACACCTCCACGGAGAGAAAAGAGCGCTTCCCGAGGGTTGGCCTTACGCCAAACGACCAACATTTTACTCTAGATCTTATAACCCAGTAAACCTCTACGACTGGCTACGAATTTTCGAAATAACTCTATTTACATATTAACAAACTAATTTCCCGGATCCCATAAAGATGGAGCTAAATCTCCGGGCTATTGTTCTCCATAAAAATTTACCGGAATAAAATCAATTAAGTGAATGAGCTGTAGCGTCGGTAAATTGAATGAAAAAAATAAAAGAGAAATATTAAATACAGACAAAAGGCCCTGGACTTGTTGGCAATCAGACCGTCGTTGCTGAAGATAAGAGTGAATACGCTGATGGAAAAAAAAAATTAAACAAAAAGGCAAGACTGAACAGTGAGCTATTAAACAAGAGGAAACAATAGTGATCCATTTTTCCGGTAACTCGCGCGAAATTACGGAGGAAAAAGGTGCGTGACGAAGATAGAAATGAGAGCAAATAAAAAAATTTTATATTATATTTATATATCTATGTTAAAAATAAAGAAGAGAAAGTTTAAGTACGGGAAATGTAATATAATAAAGGATATTATATATATATATATATATATATGTATATAATAATGGCAGATGTCGTAAACTCAATGCTGACGTTGAAATTATTTTCGCTGAGTACTTGCTTTTTAATACCATAACTTAAATTTTCTATATGTATATTGTTTTATTTAATTTATTCGTAATGAAAACTCTCGACTGTTAAACCATTATTTAATTAACTTTGTTTAATCAAAGATTTAGTTTTATTTAATTATATATCACCAAGTTTTATAACTTCGAGGAATAAATATTGCGATATCTAAGTACAATACTTTTTATCATTTGCACACTTACTTCCTTTTATACGTAGCTACAATGTTTTTTGAAAATAAAAATAAATAAAAAATAAAGATAACACTAACTTTTATCATTATTGATAATTAATTTTTTATATTGAACAAGTATTTCCAGAAAGTGATTTAAAGCGAAAATTTTTTTTCGATACATAAGTACTTCTTTGAAAATCTTTATTATTATAATGAGATAAAAAATCATAGTATTTAAGTTTTAATATGTGACAGATGGAGTGAAAATTTATCTTAATGGACTCTGTTATTCCTCAGGCTATTTAATTCGTTTTGCTGAAGTTTAATAACACTTTGACTTCCCCCCTCCCACTTTCTACACGAAGATCGCGAGTATTGAGTGATAATTATGGGCTATCGTGAATTGCACCAGCGCGATGGCGATTACGTCGCATCGAGGACATAACCACACATAAATACATCCACTTGAACAGTAACTTTCCGTTCAACCTTTACTTGTATTTCTTAGCTTCTCGGCTGACCGGAAAACGTTCAATGTTTCTGAGAACCTCCCGGCGGCCGACGAGCCAACACACTCTCGAGTCTTTTTACGCAATGCTAACTAAACATATGACGGGAGATTGCAAAATGTTTAAAAAAAGTTATTAATATAAATGTTAAAAAAAATATTTATTAAAAACCAACTAATGAACAGCTCTTGCTCTGAAAAAAATGTTTTCTTTTCTGTCTAGATTTTTTAATACCCCAGAAAATATATTTATTTAGAATCCTCAGAGGATTTTTCAGTGAAATCTCATCCACCAATCGCATAATACATTTTTAGCGGTGCGGATATTATAAAACGAAACTCCTTTTATTTTTTTTTTTTTTCGGGTATAAATATGAGTGGAAAAATATATTCTGATGAAAAGCTGGAGGAAAACTAATGGTGTAGTAGATATAGCTTGGTATAAAGAGACCAAAAAATTGGGACATGTTTTTATCTGTTTTCCACGAAACAAGCCAGCTGCATACTCAGGTTGCCATTATGACGCCCTGTGAATTTTCTAATCCCATAGTTCGTTTACTTTCTCGACATCTGCCGACTCACGTTAAAGCCGCTTACTTTTTTTATTTCGAATCTTTAATGGTATACTATATATATAACATATAACATGTAATAATATGACAGATCGATAATTAAGACTGACGCGTAACTGTTTTTTGTTCGCATGATTGATCAAAAAAATTAAAAAAGTTAACTTTAATGTTAACGAATCTAAATGTTTAAACAAGTTAAAAGTTTCATTAATTTAATTTAATTTAATGAAATAATCTATAACCCACGTCAAAGTCACAACTTTTTGGAAAATGTATATTGATAAGGTTGTTTTGCATATCATGCCTTTCAAAGTTTACTTGACGCGTGACTAACAAATGTTATGATTATACTTTAGTGGTCAATAAATTTGTCCCCCCGGAAATTTATTTTCCTTTACAAAAATTAATATGACCAGATGTTTTGGGTAATTTTTATCAAAGATCTCGAGTACAAATGTGGGCTTGCTTTTGTAAAAAAAAAAAAAAACGTTTTCTGAAAATTTTCAGGGAGCCACCCGGGGTAAAACGACAGTAAATATTTTTGGTACGAAACAGGGGGTACCAGTTTGCCCCGGGGGTTTTGTCTCATGTTCTTAAGCCTAAACAAAAATCCTAAAATATTTTGGGCTATTAAAGAAAATTTAAAAGTATTTTTTTATAATACTTTAGTTATTAAAAACTCAATAAATGTTAACGCCTACATCCGGTTGAAAATTTCATGCGGCTTTGGAGGGTTAGTTCTTTTTAAACTTCTGGGGTAGAAAGAAAAAAAAGTGCACTCACATTCGGCGTATGAAGCTAATAATAAAAATAATATAATAATAGTATTATTATTATTATTATTATTATACAAGTAAAAAAAGTGGAAAAAATTAATCCCGGTGGATAAAATTATTTTTAAATAATACAAAACCTTGTAATGCAGAATTATAATTAGTTTTTGGTGGAAAAAAAAATTAAATTTAAATGACTAGAGTATTTATCTTTCAACAATTTAATTTTAATTCAGGGCCATTTTTAAAATAAAACGCTTGAAGTAAATTCGGCTTTTTCGTTAACTTTCTCTGTATTTGTGCAGCCTAAGGTATAGTTGCTGAAGCAAGCTCTGTTAACGTGGATAAAGTCTTATCGAGAGTGGACCATGCAGGGTATTTGCTCTTATATATATATCGTCATTATCATCTCAAGGGTGTTAGCCGATGAGAAAGGCTACACAACTCGCAACAGAATCCTTAAGAGTACATTGTGCTCGTGGTAATCCTTAGATTATTCAATATAATAATCATTTGGTATTCAAAGACCCCGGAATTCCACGCATGGGTGGGAATTATAGAGTTAGCCAACGATTATTAGTCGACGGTAAGACCAACATAAACAATAACTCGGTTAATTCATTTCATTAAATATTCATTAGCCTAATTATCTCCTCATTATTCTAACATAATCTTCTTAGGTGTGCTGTTTGTAGATTTAGTCAATAATAAATTGAACTTTGTTTAAAACTTTTAATGTTCATTAGAAAAACTTTAAAAGAAAATTTTGTGAATTTTTGACCCAACTAAAAAAATAATTGTTAAAAATTTTCACTAAATTGAATTTAAAGAACTTTATTCAAGTGAATTTCTGTGGAAGTGATTCTTTTTGTTTGTAGGGTCCTATCGGGGATCCCCTTGATTTTTTTCTTTTGTTTCCCCGAGTCTAGGTGTTAACTTGACTTCCCTTTCATCATCCCTTCAGCGTTTGAGAGATGATATTTTAATTTGACTCCCCTTGTCTTCAAGAAAAAAAAAAGAACGGCTTTCAAAATATAAAGCAAAATTGCGAAAAAATGATGCATGATTTAAAAAAAAAAACTTCTGGGAGATATTTTATAAGTTTTTGTAGCAAATATGAATGTTTATGTTCAATCTACGTGAGTAATACAATAATTTTGAGCGATAAATTAGTACAATAAAAATTTGAAAATGCGGATACAAAAATGTGAAACGAGAGAGCTTGAAATTACGATAATAGGCTTATCTTCATTGTAAAAGAGTATCAGTAGTCCGCCAAGTTTTCACAATAACGACTAAAAACGAATAAGAGTAGCTGAATATGTTGGGAAAAAAATATGAGGAAGAAAGAGAGATATATTTACTAGGAAATAAAAAATTTAAAGTACAAATGAAAATAAAAAATAAAAAAAAAACAAGAGTAGAGAATAAAGCATAAAATATAAAATATAATAAAAAGTGAAGCTCGGCAACGATTCCTCTTGTTATCCACATCGTAATTTCGCGCTCGTTACGCGAGTATTCACTACAGAGTCGTAGTCGGGCATCACGCGATAGATCATGCCCACGCGTTTTAAGGTAACACGATAACGCCTGTTACATAGATCCCCTCGAGCAGTAGTTATGCTCGGACGAACATGCGCGATCGCGACATTATATTAGCAATATACAGGGTATCTGTATCTATATATTTCAAATAATCTCTGCGGTATAAATATGTGAAAAGCTAATGGGCTAAGGGCCAAATACCTAATAATTCGCCCTCGAAGTCATCAAGTTAATCTCGCCTGGCACTCTTGTCTGCCGCTCCATCAATTGTTCACTCGCTTAAATATTAAATCCTCCTGCTTCGGCTTAATCTCTAATATACTGCACTGTAAAAACCGCATCCATCATACGTGCACACATCCACATATTCTTTAGGTTAGTTTGCATACAGTATCGAGTGTCATCGGCTTAAGTCTTTTTTACTCGTCCAATCAGGCGTAGTTTGAATTCTTCATGCTGGATAACAAGAGCTGTAATTCAAAAACCTTTTGATAGTTTTAAACCCGACAATTTTTGCTGTCAAAATAAATTCAGTAAGAAAAGACACTTTTCTTGATGGTTCAAAATTTGACATACTCTTTATTTTTAAAACTGGTCGACCGATTTTGATCTGCTTCTAACATTACCTAGGGAACTACCCTAAAGATAAGTGAACCAAGTTTCATTAGCATTCCTTCAAAATTGAGAAAGCTAGCACGGTTATTAATTTTTGAATAAATGGTAACTTTTTTTTTTATTTAAGTTTAGACAGGAAAAAAATTTTTAAATGGTTAATTTTTATTCTAAACCATGCAATTGGAGTAAAATATCAAAAAACGGATTCAAAATTATTTTCTTCCGCTATAAAAAAAATTTTCCATGAATTGTAGGGCCAGTTCCAGCGTCCAACAGTTGAAAACAAGAAAAATATTTCTCCAGAGGGATGTAAATGCATAAATTTACAAGTAATTGTTGAGAAAATACGTAAATCTAGTAGCATTGGACCAGTGAGTATTTTAAAATATTTATTTCAGTGCATGTAAGCACACGAACGTATGCATTAACTTTTGTTTGTTGTTGTTAGCCGTTTCCTTTGGCGGAGTCTAGTATAGCACATATAGGAGAATGATGAAACGTTGATATATTTCCATTTTGCCCGAGTGTATTATATACCTGCACTTTCCGGAAGCAGGCTCCTTGTTCAAATGACTCTCTTGGGTGGCTTTAAAGAACCGTGAAGGATCAGACGACCTCAGACGACTACCAGCTGCTTCTTACTATTACGCCGTTCCTCTACCGGTACTGCTGGCCCTTTAAACTTTTAAAGGGCTCTGGAGAGTCCAAAAATATATGCTACGCCCAGAACGAAAAAGTAAATTGCTTCTATAGCGAGCTAACGGTTTATTCTAGATCCATTCAAATCTATTCATTGTATGATTAATAAAACAATTTTTAAAATTTAGATTTTTAACTGGAAGAATTTTTTCCGCGAATTTAAGCATCAGACTTTAAACAGATGGCTGAGGATAGTGAACTGAGCATGACTAAACCTCGAGGAATTTTTAAAGACTCATTCTGTAAAGATTGCATAATGATTGCAAGTTGCTAATTATTATTCAAAAAAAGAAGGTTCTAATTTTTTTGAATGTATAATTTTATTGATCAATAATATTATCTTTGATGAAACAAAATATACATATGTTAATGGAAGAACCTAATTTTTTTTATAAATAAAAAAATTATTTTATTAATAAATTATTTCGTACTTGTAAATTAAAACTCTGAGCAAACTATAATAAAATCGTACATAAAATTATTGTGGCCTATAAAATTGTCTATAAAAAGCGACACGAGGGTCATAAGCCCGGTGCTGTTTAAGAGAAGGAGAATGTTAAAAATCAATTATTTCCTTTTTTTAATTATAAAGTAATTTTCAGATTTTTTTTTAATTGAAAAATAAATGAAAGTGTTATTATATTAGTAAATGTCGCAAATTTAATGAATTAAAAAAACGGTGATTAAATTATTAATTGTTAATAACTTTGTAATTAGTTATTAGTTATCAGTGAAAGCTGGAATTTAATATCGGGAATATTGCTGATACCAGCGAAAGAGACGATGACCAAAATAATCTACTATATTCTCGGTACGTACACTCTACAAAGATATATGAACAAGGTTTTTTATTATTATCATTTTTTGCGAACCGAGTGGAATGCGATATGGTATTCTGCTTCAGAAGAGGCGAGCTACTAAATTTAATTTAATTTAATAAAAAATGATGAATATCGAAATAATCCAGAGTTATATAGAAAAAAAAATGTTATTGTACAATTAAATGTCAATTCTTTGGCAAAATTTAAACTAAACGCCAGTGTAATATATAATGTACAATATATCTTGCTGTCTACAGCAGTTGCATCGTCATTCTATAGCAATTTAACTTTCCAATAGTAAAAAAATTGAAAAAAAAAAATATAAAATAATAAATATAATAAAGCACCAAGAGAGAACAATTCAACATTATTGAAAGTTGAATTTTAAACGGCGTATCAATGCTTCTCTATCTTCATTTAATTAAATTCAACATACCAACTACTGTGAGAGCACAATCTCAACAAAATTCCAACGTAATTGAGCTTCATGTTTATATTTCATCAAACAATATTTTATTTAAAAAAATTTTCTGCCTTGCCGTGAGTATGTACAAACAAATACAAACACTTCTTTTTATTTTTGATTTTTATTGTTGAGTAAATTAAAACTTGATTACTTTTTTCG
This sequence comes from Cotesia glomerata, assembly GCF_020080835.1. Taxonomy (NCBI): domain Eukaryota; kingdom Metazoa; phylum Arthropoda; class Insecta; order Hymenoptera; family Braconidae; genus Cotesia; species Cotesia glomerata. Next base: position 30,184,286 of record NC_058160.1, read on the forward strand.
CCAGTACTGAATCAAAGTAAAAATGCGATCGAAATTTTCTCGAGAATTTCCGGAATTTTTTCGTTTAATTAATCAAATTTGTTGAATGTATTCACTTGATAGTTTTTTTTATCTAAATGTAATTGCTGGTATATAAAAAATGTATTTTTTATTTGGGCTTTCAGTCCGACGATAAAAATAACACGTTTAATAATAAAATAATAACTTTTTATAGGAGTAATTGAATTTTAAAAATTTAAAAGTCCGATACCAAAAACAATAAATGTTAAATTCTCTTTGATCTATTTCGGAATCGTGCGAATTCGGTTGAGCGAGAATGAGACAGAAGATGTACTTGAAATAAATAGATAATGGTAATGAAAGCGTTACCATTTTAATGGGAGTAATGTTTAGATAATGTTTTCTTTCGTTCTGGGGATAGGAGCGCAGGTGCAGATATTCACTGATGGTATGTTTTAAAAAGATGGCGTCGGACTTTAACTGGAACGAATATATGAGTAAAGTGAAGACCCTCGGGTGATGAAATAAAATGCATACGTCAAAATAAAAAACCGATCCTCTAACTCATGAATATTAATAAGAGGATGCTATCAATAATGCTGATACATATTTTCAACAAATAAATATAATAATATTTTTATGTGTATATATTATTATTTATTGGATGTTGAAGAACAATAAAACGAGTAAACACCGGATTTATTAACTAGATAGATATATTAGATAGGCATTCGCACGTTTAGTTTTGACTTATAAATCTACTTTTATTTCAGTCATTAACATCTACATACACCGAGCGGATATGGTTAATAAAACCATTTAAGGGACATATTTTAGAAGGCTTTTTTTATTATTTCCCACTGGTGGATGGATTTATGGATAGAACAAAAACAAAGAGTAATTTATTCCCGTCCAACCTTCACTCTGACGATGTAATCCCCATAGCCGTATAGTAGAGTAGTAAGCCATAAAAATTGTTCGTGTAAAAACATTTATAGCCATCAGTTCGCTTTTAAGCCGCGTATATTTATATATACATATATATTTTTTTTTTATCGGCAAAATTTTAGTCTTTTGTTTTTTCAAATAGCATTAACACCTGAACCTGTTTTTGTTAATTTTCATTTTATTTATCCTTCAATTATTTTTTCAGTTTATGGCTACTAATAAAATATGTTCTTTAAATCCTCTGCAAATATTTAAGGGATAACAATATTTTTTATAGTTTGAATTTAATTTTTACTTTAAAAAAAAAATTTTTCAATACTTTTAATTAATTATTAAACCCTGTAAGGTGTAAAAAATCCTTAGTCATATTTTTTTTAGCGGTATTAAATTTCATAAATTAATCTCGGAAGATAAAAAAGTACAGCTTGTATGTCAGCGATCAAAGCGGTTGATAAGTTACGAGTCAACCTATCTATTTATCAATCTTCCGTAGTACATATTGTGTTGAGTCGGCAATAGAGGATAAATTAATGGTAAATCCCTTGTATGATATATATTTAATACTCAACTGGACTATGTATGGTGTCGAGTACCGTCAACGTCAAGTGAGAAACTTACGAGGAGATGTAACGCGATAGGTGGCCTGATTCGTGGTCAGAGTTTCATGGTGAACGCCTTTAAGATCATCCACGTACGAACATTTAATAAAAGTAAAAACAATATTTTATAAAGCTAATCCTCTAGTAAATCTCCTAGAAGTTAACGCTCTGAAAAAAAGGTATATGTGTTTTATACATATTCAAATATCTAAACTTTCGAAAGCAACAAGAACAACCTGATCTCGGTTAGTACTTTACGAATATATTACTAAACTACCAATTATAAATTCACGAGATCACTAAATTGATACCGTACCCATTTTGCTCGAGATTAACAAGATCTTAATTACTCGGTATGGTGAACACAAAACTCTACAATAAATATTTACTCGGCTATCGTCATACCCAGATCATTTTCATTCTTCATTTTCAAACAAAACATTAACACGCCGATTGGTAAATAATTTTTTTATCCAGCTGTTTAAATAATTATTCCAAGTACGCAGTTCATTCAGCCGAAGCTAACAAGATTGTGGTTTTAATTTTTATTATTATAATTATTATGAAAATTTCCTAAAACCAATCGCGTGGATTAAGGACATTCTTTGCTAATGATTAATAATTTTATTACTTTATAATTCAAACCTAGGATTTAAATGTATTTAATTATTTTTTTAAATTAAAACAGATTTTTATAGCGAATCTCTGGCATAGAGAATTAATAATTTCAATTTACTGGAGCCCGAAGCGCCTGAGGATAAACAAAAAGGACAAAGTATAAGAAAGATTTTCCAATCTAGCAAAACCAAATACATCATTGCGGAAAGTGGAAACGTACAATATCCACCGCTGTGTGATTCTGAGCTCCATGTATATGCGATACCATACGTAAAGTATCACATATTCAAGATCATACGGTAGGTGTACATATATGTAGTCTCACCCAATAAAGAAAGCAATAGCTTGTATTTTTGTTCGCCTTTTCTTCATCACAACCCGGCGAAAATTTCATTTAAATATCTTTTGCTGCGGTAACTCCGAAAAGCTCGAGGTAATAAACTTCCAACATTTTTAATTTACTTTTTTTTTATTGTTTATACTTTATACTACCGCTGGCTCTCTGGTGTGGTTGCTTTTGACCATAGCCAGAGTTAGAAGATTTTTTTAAAGTTACGTTTGTTGCATTATAAATTTAAAGGGGATTTTCATTTTTAAATGTTTGTGTATTTATTTTAAATGAACCTTATTTCCGTGGTTATTTACATTTTATTCCATGAAGAAAAAGTAGACATCCAATTTTAAAAATTCATACTTTTAAAAAATATTTTATAGTTGATTAAAAAATATTTAATTAAAAATCTGTTTTATTTTTAAATATTTTTTTTAAGTGTTCAATTTTTTATTACTTTAAATAAACAATTTAAAGTTATTTTTTCTGTAAAAATTAAATTTTTTCTCAATTCAATTTTTAAGATACTAAAAATTCATCAATTTTACATCAAATTTACTAATATTTAAAGAAGACAGTGTTTTAAAATAGAAGAAAGAACGTTTGATAAGACAACAGAAGCTCAATAAAAAATAAAAAAAAAAAAAAAGTGATTGTAAATTATTTCAGTGGTTATTTAAATTTTATTCCATGAAGAAGATGTAGACATCCGATTTTAAAAATTCATACTTTTAGAAATATTTTATAGTTGATTAAAAAATATTTTATTAAAAATCTGTTTTATTTTAAAATAGTAAAATATTCTTTTAGTGTTGTTAAATTTTTTAATACTTTAAATAAACAATCTAAAGTAATTTTTTATCAATTTAATTTTTAAAATACTGAAAATTCATCAATTTTGCATAAAATTCACCACTATTCAAAGAAGATAGTGTTTGAAAATAGAAGAAAGAGCGTTTGATAAGACAACAGAAGCTCAATAAAAAAAAAAAAAAAAAAAAAGCGATTGTAAATTTGGAGTTTGCAGACATAAAACCGGGAATAGCTGGTTGTTACTAGGGATGACTGATTATATAGAGTTGTAGTCGTAGCTGGTGTTCTATATTTGATGTTAATCGATAAATGAATAGCTCAACGTCAGCGGAGTGTCTGTCTATTCAGCTCTCAGCTCCTGTCGTCAGGCGAGGAGTTATCGCTTTTAAAGTCAGAGAAGGACCCTGCTACTGCTGTTGCTGGTGGTTCTGGTTCTGGTAGCAACCGTTCAGTGGGCGGCAATGAACCAGCGCAGGTGCAGTGTACAGAGTTTTAGTCTACAGGGCTTAAGAAGAATAAGCCGGTACGTAACGGGGGATGGAAAAAAAACAAAAAAAAATAAAAAAAAAGGTTAAATAACGAAAAAAGTATTGAGTTGAGTTGAGAATGAGAGATGTAGAGGTCGACTGTGGTGGCTGGTATCTGCTGCTAGCTGCTAGTGCCAGGGAGGGAAGGTGGCGCTGTCTACCAATTGATATTAGCGCATGTTGCTACCCGGCAACCGAGGAATTAAATATTAATGTCTGTTAAATACTCTTTGCTTTCCCTCCTCCCCACCTCCGCCTTTTCGTACCTTCATATTACTCATATTACGTCTTATATATTTTATATTATGTATTATGTATTACATAGATGTGTCCTGACAGACGAGATATGTATTTTTTATTAATTATTCAGTGAATGTCTCCCATTAGAGTTATTCTCGTGGGTTATCTGTTATTTAAAGCTATTTAATCAATAACTACTCCGATTGATAATTTAAATCACAATGGATAAGCTCTTCTTTAATATTTATCACTGTCATTAATACTAATTTATTTTTTAATCTTTAAATTTTAACATCCATTATAAATAAATAATTTATAGTGATTGCATTTTAAAAGTCAATTTATGAGTTAAAATTTTTTAATAAAGCCTAATGTTAAAAATTATAAAAATTTATTCTTATTCAAACGTCAAAAAATGTAATATTTGCCTGAATAGTTTATAACAGAAAAAAAAATCCCTCTAAAGCTCATGAACCCTCATAACAGACGAGAAAAGATACCTCTAACAACACATGACACCAAGATCTATGGAAATAAATTTTATGGACAATCCGAATTGCTTCACGCAGAAAAAAATTTTGTTAAAATAACCTAAGACATGTTCTAGTAACAAATGCATTTGTTAACATAGGGATAACAAATTATATGTTAAAATAACAAAATTTAGGTTATAACAAGTTATTGATATGTTATAACAACAAAACAATTTGGTTACTATAGCAAAATCTTTAAGGGCCAGTTTTTCAATCCGGGATAAAATTTTATCCGAGATAAAAGTACCACCAATAAAATAAAAAAAAAAATAAATAAATAATTCAGCTACGTGATATTGCTCTCAATTAGTTCTTCATGAATTTGGTCGTTTGTTTAAATAAAAATAAATAAATATATCATAAAAATAATAATAACCTCTTATTGTGTCATTTAAATTATTTTAAATTAATTAACACAATTATAAATTAATAATAGATATGTCAAACGCAAGATATGAGCTCGAAGGGCTCAAAAGCATAGAACAGCTACCTCTTTGAGCTCATAAAGCTCAAAATCCTATATTATAAAATAGATGAAAGTCTTGAAGTTAGTCAAAGGTCGAAATTCGCAAAAAACGGGCCACGATTCATTATTGGTTAAAATTTAGGCGCGCGCGCAGCGCGCTATTTAAATTTCTAGTAACACATAAATTGTAATTTGGAGCTTGAAGAGCTCAACAACATTATAAGTGCAATTTCAAGCGCTTAGGTATAGAATTAGCGGGAAGTTACAGGGATCTCCTTCAGGGTCATCCGTTTTCCTAATTTTTATTTTATTTATTTACAATCAGGGAGTTGTCACAGTTGGAGGTGAATATTTCTGTGACATGTGGCTAATGATTATTTATTTTAATTCAAAATAAGTGACTGAATTCAAGGAGAATTATTCGTAGGCAATATCACTGTGCTGAATTATTTATTTTTTTATCATAATGGCAGTACTTTTATCTCGGATAAAATTTTATCTCGGATTGAAAAACTGGCCCTAAGTAGATTCGACAAAATAATTTAGTTGGTATAACAAATTTTTTTGTTGAAACAGCAAAATTATTCTATTAAAATAACAAACAAATTTACATTAAATGTTACATTAAATTTTATAAGAATCCATAATTTAAAAATATGCTATAATCAGTGATATCTGATTTGAAAAATATTTTAGCAACAAATTAGTTTTGTTATTGCAATAAAATGATTTCGTTAGGACAACAAATTGATTTGGTGATTTAACAGACTGGTTTGTTAGTACAACTTGAAACATTTTGTTAATGCGACTAATGGATTTGTTACTATAACTACACTCATTTGTTACCAGAACATATTTTTCAGTTATCCCGTCTTTTGTTATTTCAACAAAATCATTTTTATGCGTGTTGGGAACTTTTGAAAAAACTCTTTCAACGCTTAAACGTTAAGAGTCGAGTACATTTATAAATTATCTTGAATTAAAAATCAAGTTCTATTAAAAAGTGATTGAAGTTTTGAAAATAAAGAAAATAGGACAGTATTACTTTTATTTTGACGGAACCTATCAAGAGAGAGATTAATCTCGGGAAAGTTTATCGAACCTACGGTTTGTTGATTTTATATCTACTCTCTTATATTCTTTTATCCAATATCCACGTCAGGTTTCCGTACCTACGTCTTTCTGGCGTATATACCTATGTACTCTAGAAAATAGTCAAGTTCAGTAGACAATAAAAATCAAAAAGCAAACAATATAGATATACTTATAAAGAATATCGCGGAAGACATTACGTGGATATATCAGTTATTGAATGAAAACGGAGAACAAGAAACAGCGAACTGTAATAGTAATGACATAAGAAGACCCGAAGCTGAAGCTGAAGGAGCTGCTGGTAGTTTAAAGTTATTTCCCGACTGAAGCACGTGGAATTGTTTAGCTTCATCAAAAGACTAGACATACTAGACACAGTAACTGTTTGAAGAAATGGAATAGAATAGAGTATCAGGAATAGAGAGAGAGAGAGAAGATAGTTTCGGGAGACAGAAGATGGATACGAGGATGAGGACAGAGTAGAGGTTGAAGGTTGTCATTGAAGAACGTGCACTTTTCGCAATGTTAAACGTATACACTTCACCCTCTGGTACTTCTCGACACTATAACTACTATACGGTGTACTCTGTTCTCTATTCTCTATTCTCGGTTCTTGTATTCTCTATACCGCGACCCTTATACCCGGTATTATAAATTATTTATGTACCAAGATAAATCGAGCGCCACGGTCTCGAGATAACGAACAACGCTCTATGCTCTACTCTCTTTTTATCATCTCTGCTATGCTCTTCCAGTCACCAGGATTTTGTTTTGTTATAACTATAAATTCCCGAGAACCCAAAACCCTCAAATCTACAAAAATAATAAAAATCCAGCATACATTGCACGCGATTAGACCCTACGTCCTCCAAAAATTATTCCAAACCTGTTATTGTTATTACTAACTCTTCATAAGCTTTGATAATTATTATTCATTATAAGCGGGGATTTTTCTTTTTTTTTGTGAATATAATTATTATCATTTATTCTACTTCTACCCGGGATATTAAAATTCATATTCATATTCCAGAAAATTATTTATTTCACTCACCAAAAGCGCCTCGGCGTCCGGAAAATCCATCTGTAACAAAAATATAAATCACTAATGAATATTAATTATTTAAAAAATTTATAAATTTTAATACTTAGTGTTATCTGAATAAATCTAGCTATGCAAGCACATAAATTCTCCCTAAAAAATCTCAACATATTTTTTATTCAAATTTATATGTTTAACTATTGCAAACAATAATGAATCTTAAATTTAATTTTAGATAGTTTAGAAACTGAGAAGGGGAAAAATAAATTTAGTTAAAGCTCCGTAAGTTATCGATAAACATTTACAAGCGGTAATTGTAATTTAGTAAAACGGTATGACGTATGAACAAATAGCTGTAGAATATTTAGTGTAAAATAATGTATATAATCAGGAAACAGAGGAAGCTCTTAACCTGGAGGCACATACAATGAAGTTAGTTATCTGGACTCGGTTTGAAAGCCGAAATACATGTATAGTATGCATAGAGAAGGTAGAGAAGGTAGCTGCTGGCACGAACTAGGTGAAAATTCACTGGTAGCGGGTAGACGCTGTAATATATAACTTTTGCCAAGAACCATCGACTACAAAGCTCCATTTAGCCTCGTTAAGATATACAAAGGAACTGTATTATATATCTTATCAATTCACAGGGATAGACCAGGGAAGGGAACAACTCTTGGTTGTTTGTTGCTCAAGCATTAATCCACCAGCACGTAGGTACAATAAACCATCCGCGAAAATAGCAGCCCATTCCCATCCTCCAGCCCGAAAATTAATAATTTAAGGAGTGTCTCATCACGTATACATAATCGGCATCTTGATCCATCTTTCATCTTCCATCTTCTATCTTCCCATTTGATTTATTCAGCTCTCTAATGCTATAATACTACAGAGCGATACATCCCACGTCATACACCGCAATGGTTATTAAGTCTAATGAGGTGAGATCGATCGATCGAAGCTGTTTGAAGCGTGTGTGTAAAATGGGGATGAGGAAGATGTAGATGTAGATGAGCATGTGGATGAAGTTCATCCAGCGTAAGTAGAATTATTGAGAGAATGAGAGACTGTAAGTATGGCTGGTGGAATCCATTATTCACGGGTGGTGTTAGGTCTCATACCAGAAGCTGCTGGAGCCGGTTAAACCCGAACGACCGAGACCGAGACCGAGACCAAGAAGATCCTTGTGAGAGCCCTGACTCTCGGATAATGTAGTATACTACCCAGGCTTAGAAATTCCGAGGGAAATCCTCGGAGAATAGTGTTACGGATAGAGTGAGAATTTCCAATGATGATTAGACCGAGCCACCAATTGTAATAAGATAATATTCTCTGGATAATTCCATTCAGATATTTATAATTCCTCTTCTTTTGGATTAGATCGCATGTCCTAGCTTTGGGAGTTAGACACACTTGAAACGCTCAAAGTAAGCGATTTTTTATTATTTTGGAAACACTTTGCCGAAATTTGAACTCTTAATTTCATATTTAAAAATTGCAAATTGAAAATTTTTATTTTTCATTTAAATAACATGGGAAAAAATATTGTTAGACTTTAAAATTTTATAATTCGTTCTACAAGCAACGTACCAAAAAATGTTGTATATCGACGGTCTAATTAGCAATTGGTCTAACTCCGTATTTTTTAACATTTTCATGTAACAATAATCCAATTATGAATTATTTAAATGATCCAAACGAAAATGGGGCGGAAATATCGTTTTTGGCCTGTTAACATTTGAATTAATTTATAAAAAATTATAATATTATAACCATTTTTTTGTTGAGTTTTAAAAAATTTATGTAAAAGTAAATTGAGTTTGTAATGGTTTATTAATATAAATTCATTTCTATCGTTTATTTGAACAATAATACATATTAAATTGTTTTTTAAAGTGATAATAAATTTTGAATTAATTTTTTTTTCACAAAAATGGAAGATCTTCTAAAATGGAGTTAGACAATTTGCTAACATATGCTAAATTGTCGATAAAAAATTGATTTTAAAAATTTTCTACGTTGGTACTGACCTTGAAAATAGTTTTATTTAAAAAATTAACAAAATTTGAGTAGATTCATCCTAAAAGCTATCAGTCTATCTATCTATTTATCCATTTATTTGGTAATCTATCTATCGCACTACTCGGGCGGTGGGTATATCGATCTCCATTTCATTGTCTAGCGTAGATTGTTTTGTTTGAATTCGGAGATTCAGTGTATAGCAGCAGACTACACAAGTAAATTTATCGAGTGGCTCATCGAATGTGACCATTCGATTTCCGTAGATCGGGTAGCACAAGAGTATATGCTAGCGAAAGAGAGAGAATACCACCGCCCAGTGTTGTTTAGTGTATTGCGCCATACTATACGATACTATATAGTATAATGTGGTAACCTATCCGATATACTGTAGAGTGTGCAGTGTATACTAGGTTACCTCGGGTACGACAATACGAGGGATATTGTGTTCTCGGATCCTCGGTGTGGGTATGGCCAGTCTCCATACGGGTACCGGTACGGGTATCAAATCGGGTGGGTATTAAATTTTTTCAGCTGCACTCGTCCCGGGCATGTGTTGGTGTTGATACTGCAGGAGTATCTCCGCGACCAGAAAATACGTTTTAAAAAGCGATAACTATAAATAAGAGCAGCCCGTAATTCTCAGCGCTCCAGGGTGTCCGAGATTCATAGTTCCGGAGAAGAGAGAACTTTACAGAAGCTCTAACGCGAGCCAAAAGCTCAATACTCACACATACACACATAGACAAGCTCCACGTGCCGGTTTGGGTTTCTGCTAACGTTAAAGGCTCATGTCTATTATTTTGTATTTTTTTTTTTTTTTATAAATGAAACTTTTTCATAAAGATAACGCGAGTTCACTTATTATGTGCTTAGTTGGAGGATACAGAACGGTGGAGGAGTTTTATTTAAAAATTTACCGAGATAGGGTGAAATTTATCGGGTGTCTGTTTTATTTTTGAAAACTATTTATTTCACCAGCGGCTTAGTTTTGTTATTATTGTTATTATTATTATTTTTTGTTAGATTTTAATGGGGAGCCGAGAAACAAGAGAGTACCAGACGTATATTTCGTCAGCTTTGATGTGAATGGAGAGACTTGTTCGCCCGGCTGAATACCCACATTGAATTTCTCACAAGGGTGAGCTGCTAACAATGAGGCCTACCACAAAAAATGTCGGCAAGATATCGGGCGACGGGCATTGAGAAAAGTGACACGTGGCTGTCCACGGTCCACTGGTTATTATAACTACAGCCGAAATGACTTTTGTCCGAAAAATGAGACTCCCAAAACGATAATATTCCCTAAGTCCTGTCTATTTATCTTTTAACAAGTATCTCTTTTAAATTTAAATTGACCATTTTTTCTCGGAAATTTCAAGGATTTTAGTCCTTGGGCTGTTGAAAAATGCGAATTAATTTTCCGGATTGAAAATTTATCTGAAATTCAAGTTTGTAAATATTAATTCGACGGTCTAATTAGCAATTTTTCTAACTTGTTATTTTTTGGAGGGTGATTTTTTAACATTTTGATGTAGCCATAATCGAATTATATATTATTTGAATGATCCAAACCTAAATATTATATCTCTATTAGATATAATAATGATATTAAATGGTTTTTTAAAGTGATAATAAATTTTTAACTAATTGTTTTTTTCGTACAAATAGAAGATTTTCTAAAATGGAGTTAGCTAATTTGCTAATTAGAACGTCGAATTGTATTTAAAAAAATAAACATTTTTTTTTTTTTTTTTTTTTTTGGTTTAACGGGCCATTAGTCAAAAATAATTTTTAGAATAGAAAAAAAAAATAGATGTAATTTGACGGTAAAAAGAGCGATTGCCGGATGAAAACAGAAAAATGTTTGAAAGTACAAAGGATTCGGCTCGGACACGTTTGAGTCATTGGGGAAGTAAAAAGTAAAATCAAAATAAAGTTCGGTCGGGTTTAAATTGAAAGAGATCATTTTGAAAGGTAAACGATGTGGAGAGCGCTGAGCGAGACCAAAGAAAGTTAAATAAAAAAAACTGATGGTAATAAAGGGAATGAGAAAAAAAGTTAACTGAAACTGAAATAAAATAAAATAGTGGTGAGTATATAGATATATAGTTATAAAAGGAATGAGAAAAAGGAAAGGATAAAGATAAAAAAATAAAATAACAGGAGCAAGAAGTACATTTTCATTTTTGCTCATTTCTCTCAGAAACATATTTCTTCGCTTAGCTTTTCAATTGTGTAAAAGTGAGATGTGAAATATGCTTTTAGCTGATTGCATGTTATTTGTGCTCGGTGGAAAAGTCGCACAACGCAGAAAAGTTTGAAAGGAATCGTTGAGAAGTAAGGCAACCAGAGCAGATATATTATCTGAAAATTGGAGGTAAATTTTTTTTTATTCTTAATGCTACTCATACCGTCTTCCCGGCACTGGCTTACTGGCTTTAAGCAATACCACTTTTTGCTCTATTTCTTATAAACACACATGTGTGCGCTCACAGATCCCCGTTTGTACACGGAAGATTGGAAAAACAAAAATCTAAGGTGATAACACCTGTTCTTTGGGCGGCTGCCAATCGGCTCGACGTATTGGAGGTTCAAAAGCCAAAAGATCTACTTTTTCTTTTTCTTTTTCTTTTCCTAGCTTCTACTGCTTTTATTTCGAGACCCTCTATATCGCTGAGAAAAGTAAGAAAAGCATCTACTATCTCCACTACTTGTACTCTAATATATAGCCTACACTCTGCTACTGCAAACATTAAACTAACACAACTTTTCATCATGAACACAACTTTTCAACATGAATAGATGCAGAAGAATGAGAGTAAGCTCGGAAAATCGTTCGTGCTAAAGTAATATCATCAAATAACAAACTATTTTTCAAAATTTTATAATAAAGAAGATACTGCTATCTTTCTTCGGTAGAACAAAAAACTTTAGCAATTATTATAAAAGTTGCTTCTTGTTCCACTTATATTAACTAAAACTTTAGATTTTTTCCATATTTAAATTGACCTATTACTTTTCCTTCCTCGGGAACTAATTCATTCCCAACTCACGAGAACCTGAGTAAAAAGTTTACTTTAAAGATTATAATAATAATAATTATTATTATTATTTTTATTCTTTAATTTAATGAAATTTTAATTTTCGAGTTTCAGTAACATTTGGACAATTAGTTCCATTGTTTCGGGTTGCTCGGGCTTGAACTGCCCGGAAATAGTTGCTACAAACACACCAGCTATTAACACTAAAACCACTTTGTGTTTTAGTCACAAGGTCGTCATTATGGTAATGCATCAAGCACATTCCTTTCAAGCTATTTAAATTACCGAAACGTACCACTACTTACAAACACATCAATGACTAAAGTTTGTTGCGGTTAATTTTATTCATTGTATTAACAATCCGAGTTAACATCTAAACTTTCGTAATAAATTTTACTATTATTATTACCAGCAATAAAATTTTTTAAATAATAATCTATATTATTAAGAAAATAAGAAAAATTTTGTGTCCATGATAGTCATATGATAAAATCGGTATTAATAGTGAAATTTAGTGTTATTGCAAAAGTCTTGATTTGAATTTGTGCCTTTACAAGGTTTCATATCATTCTCACCAATAGTCAATTTATTACGATATGCATTTAGGCTGCATTCGAAAATGCTCTATTTCTAGAAACATAATTAAGAAATTACCTTGTATCTTGTGAACTATTGACATTTTTAAAGATATAAGCTCATCCCGATGTTACATTCATCAAGACCTTTCATTTGAGTACCCACATCAATTTTTCATATATTTTGTATATTTATATATTTCACAAATACCATATATATAAAATATATAAAAAATGCCATGTGGGTACTTGGATGAAAGATCTCAATGAGTTTAACATATAAATGAGTTTATATCCTAAAAAATGTCAATAATTAAGAAATGACCTTGTATCTTGTGAACTATTAACATTTCTAAAGATATAAGCTCATCCAGATGTTACATTCATGGAGATCTTTCATTTGAGTACCCACATCAATTTTTCATATATTTATATATATTATATATATGTATATATGAAAAATATATAAAAATGCATGTGGGTACTAAAATGAAAGCTTTTGATGAGTGTACCACCGGGATGAGCTTATATTTTTAAAAACGTCAATATTTAAGAAAGTACAGTGCAATTTAACAAAAGTAATTATTTAACAAAGCAAAATTTTATTTATTTATAGTTCACAAGTCACAGCAGTCACATAGTGACTGCAAGGTTGCTAGTAATTAATATTAAAATAATAACTAAAATTTGGCTCAATGTTCGAAAAAATTACATTTAAATTATTTTTATAAATATTATTAATGCGTTACATAATGTTAGGTAAGTTAGGTGTCTATCGTTAATATGCATGAATAATCTAACAAGCCTTTGAAAGCCACAGGAACCATTAGCACACCTGCCATCGACAGGTATGCATCCTCGAGCTGTCTGATTTACCGAGTCTTGTGGAGAAGACTATCATCCCAATATGTGCCATGTTACCTGTACCACGATATATGTGATACTGTTACTATATATATTACATATTGATATTTATATAAATCGCGATTGGAGTTCACACGGCACCGATGCAAAATATAAGATGTAACGTAAGTATTAATCGCATAATATTGCATTGCCATTTGGTTAAAACATTAGATTAGTGTGGGATAAAAAAAATAAAAAGGTGGGATATTAATAATGATAAAAAAAATATTGGGTAGATCGGATCATTTATCATTAATGTATATAACATTTGCACCTGAGGATAATGATAGAGCAAAAGAGCAATGGCTGTTGGTCATGTATTTCATATAATCATTTTCAGCTTAATGATTTACGGTTTTCTTTGTAATTAATTATTTCTTTCCACACTGGGATTTAAAAGTTAGGTGAATTATTTTTTGCAAGTAACAATGGTCTTGAGAAAGATACCTCTGAGGTTTCCACATTTCAAAAGACGCCGACACGCGAGTCACAAGAAACCTGCTTACATTGTGTATCATCTTCCTACTGCTCAGCTCCTTTTCTCGTTAAACACACACACACACTAATTCACACAAACACACTCGATACAAGCTACACGGAAAAGTGTCTTTTATAACTTGTTCTCATGTTTTATCAGTTCATACGCAAGCGGTATTGATTTCATCAATAAGTCTTGAGTAATTCGAGTGCTTTTGGTTTTACTCTTTTTGATTTTTTTTCGAACAAATTATTCCCCTGAAAAAATTTTCTGATCTTGTCTGAAGTAAATTAAATTTTCAATTTTGTGAACAATTTTTTTATAAACATTTTATATAAATAAAATTTGGTTTAAAATTTAATTTAATTGTAAAGCAAAAAAATAAAAAAATTTATTAAGAAAATAAAAATAAAAAATCTGTGTGTTAGCTCACAAATAGAGCGGTACATCAGTAGCCATTATAAATATATATCTCTGTAGAAGAGATTTAGTTGGAATTGCAATACTAGTTGCAAATTACAAACAAGTACTAGCGTGTCTAGGACTTCTCAATTGCTCAAAGTCGAGGATCGTTTCAGCAGGTTTTATTAGACCGGCATCAGGAGAAACGAGTGTGCTGTGGAGGGTCTAACACGCAACGTGTTGTATAATTCAAAGTCTTTCCGGTCACGGCCGTCGATCATCTTGTGATAGATAAACCTGTTGCAATAGTTTCTTTGTCTAAAATCTTTTTCTTGCATTACTAGATTTATTTATCGTCGACTCGCGACACATGTCACAGTCAAAATATATATTTCTCTAAGGCAGACCGGCGCTGTTTAAACTTCTTACAAGTACATCAAAGAATTTGAAATTTTATTTCCTTGATAATCGGTATTTATCGATTGGGTGAACAGCGTCACATTGTGATGCATTGTAAATCCTCAGACCGCAAAACCGCGCGCCATATTTATGTACATTCCCTTATTTATGCTCGTGGGAGCGATAAATTGCATGCAGAAGCTTTCCACGTAACACGCGTGTCGCTTTACTCCTCTATTCTTGTGTATATCCATACACAGGGTGCAATGTGTAACTCTCTACTATCCCTACCTCACAACTCTCCACTACATATGTAAATTACCGACCTACAAAAACATATATTGTCCTGTAAAATACCCGTTAAAAAATTATTACCGACTATTTTACTCTCAAATGATTATCACCTTTTTAGAACTTGAGCGATTTCCAAATAATTTTTTCTGCAAAGACTTTTTGATTGATTAATATTCAAATAATTCTACCTTTTAAATTTTTAAACAATTGTTTTTTTTTATGAATAATTTTTTTTTTTAGCTTTTATAAAAAATTCCTTTAAAAAAAAAATCGAAGTTCAAAAATTCAAAAATAAAATTGTAAAAATTTGAAACTAATTTTATTATAAAAAAAAATTAAAAGTTCGTACAACCCCTCAAAGCACTAAACTTTCCGCCTTAACTCTCTTTTGAACAATTCCTTCAATTTCAGTGACAATCAACAAGCACGTTTTCGGTGTTACCCGGAATACCAGACAGCACACGTTGGAATGATAGTTATTTCATTCGAACTTACGTTCTCAGACGCTTTCAAAGCTGTATTTATATATATATATATTTATACCCGATAAAAACTCTTATTGAGATGAATTTACGTCATCGGTTGTATTTTGAATGGATTGAATATATCCATTGATTAATAATAATGAAGAGAATTGTTTGAAACATTAAATTGAACCCAAAGAGGATCTGATTATTATTACAGTTCATTAGTAACGGATAATGAGATCTATTGGACTTTGTAATGACAATGTTAATAATAATTTATAACTCAAACAGGATTTAGTTTATCACATGACAATGCCTATTAATTTCACCATAATGATAATAATTATCGCCAGCACAGTTTCTCGGATAGAGAGGCCGATGACCTTTCTGATGAAAAGGAATCTCATCCCTGTTCATATCTTATAAAAGCTTAAAATCACGGTAATGCAAATTTACAAGGTATGCAAAATATATGAAAAATTGAAGGATGATTTGCATGTGCTCTCTATGGCTCATGTTTATATTTTTATCTAGTCATGTCGCATATTCAAATTGGGGAAGCCTGGTGTGCCTTCTGCCGGCGAATGTACATTAAACATTCCACATTCTGGGTTGTGTATGGAAAGCTTCCTTCAGCTTTCAGTTCAGCAGATGACGTAGCACGAGCGAACCCTAGTAGCTAGACTCTAGACAAAAGTTGTATTCCCAGTCTGGGAAATCCAGTTGCGTAATTTGCAAGCGCGAAAGTTGCCCACTCATGCTGACAAGTAAAAAAGAGAGCTTGTAGACTGGAGACCCAAAGCAGCCGTCGGTATGCATTTCTTGTGCGTTCAGTAGGTGAAAAAGCTCATGGACGCCAAACCGTCTGACTCTGGAGCTGAAGGAGCCCTACCCGACCCCCTTTAAGCTGGTATTCACCAGCCGGAATAATACAACTCCTATGACTGCGATATTCTCCGAGAAATCCAAGATGATCCGAGATCCAAGCTGGAGCAAGAGCCCGCTGTTGTGGATCAGTGCCATAATTCACGGGGGAAAAAAATTCCCTACCGACAGCGCCGAGTGAGCACTGGAGCTCCAAAAAAAAGACAATAGGATACGCGGTTCATATGTAAAGCGGGAAAACCGCCTTTTGGCACGCACCAACCCAGGAACCCAGGAACTTCTTCTCAGTTTCTTCTTCAGTGCTCGCCATTCATTCTGCTCATCTTATCTCTCGTTCTGTGTATTATACACAGCCGTCATTGTCTCTCTCTGGGCATTCATGTGTGTATCTCGGTCATATCTCGGTCCTCATCTCATCAGTAACTCTGTCTCTGACTCTTGTCTCTGACGGAAGTTTGCAAAAAGTTAACTTAAGCTTCGGGCACTAGATTTCGAGCCGTAAGACTATTTTTTTTCCTCACTTAATTCTTCTCTTTTCTTGTTTCTTCAGAGTCTGTAGCATTGTTTCAACCCTCGTGACTGCTATCTCCAGTCGTTCATAAAATTTTTTTACCCGTTGTTTTGTGTTGTTATTCAACCCCTAAAGATTTCTCATTAACTTTCTTCTTTACAATTCCTATCGCGTATTATTACGATTGTATTAACTGAGGATTTGCATTCGAACGGCCTCGACGATTCTCCATAAATGCTAACTAAATTGCCGGGCTGGCTAATGGCCACACTGAAAGGGAAAATATGTTGACATATGCCCCTAACGTTCTTAATTGTTCCTGTTCCTGTTGTTGTTGTGATTAACAAGTGCTTTTTTAAATGTTATTGCACCAACTGTTTTTCTACACGGTTTTATACAACCAAATTATGTCTTGAATTGAACATTACACGGAAAAAAAAATTTCGTTCTGGTAACGTAACTGTAGAGTTACCATAACTACACACAGTTTACTGTTCGTTGTAGAGTTACAGTAACAAAATGTTATTTAGTTCTGATAACTCAATGTTGTTGAACTCTCAGAGCTCTACGGGATTGTTCTCAGAGCCAAACGGTATAGTTAGGAGCGCTCTACGTTGCGCAGTAGTGGAGTGCGCTGACATATTTCATAACCTTCTAAAATGATAAACAGAATTATTTTGTTACTAATCCATATTATTAAAAATATATGAGGACAATTAAGTTCCTGATTTATTTATTTAAGGAAATAGGTTTTTTTTTTTTGTCAAATTGAATTTCGTTAGAACAGTTTTGTATTTATAGTTTTTCAAGGTTCATTTGCAGTGACTATTAATTTAATTTATTAGTTGAATATATTGTGATAAGTGATAAGTGATAAGTTATCGGAATACATTAAAAAGACCCAATTTAACACAAAATAAAATTTGTTTTCGTTTATTTATCTTTTCTCGTGCATATACGGTAATGATTTTATGTCCAATATTTATTGATATAATTAAGAAAATGAGATAATTTTGTGACGACCATATTTTTATTTTACAAATAATTTTTATTTGTAATATAAATTCTATTATTATTTTATTTCTATTATAATACTATTCTTATTTGTCATATACAATTATTGTTGGCAATGTAAATTCATTCTGCCGCACACGGAGAAAAAAATATTGCTATTACCACGATAGAGTATAGTGATGATCACGATCCCCGCATGACTATACTTTAGATACGCATATGCCCAATCTAGTGGATCGTGATTATCACGATCCACATGGATTCGGATATCGAGTGTATGTTGCTATGGTTTATAGATGATTAGTTGTCTTGAATTAAATATTAATTATATTTTATTGCAGATTATTATTATTTTGGTATATTATTGTTATTAACATAAATACAAATTCTTTTTGTAGCTTGATTAGTTAAAAGTTTTTGTGTAGATTATGACAGTCAAGAATTGGGTTAAGTTTAAAATGTTTAAATAATGACTTACAGCAGTACTGTTGGAATTTATCTCATATGAATTTTTTTTTTATTTTTACAAATATTATTATTATTAGTCTAGAAATTTGTATTATCGAAGTATTCATTTAAAAGAGGTAAATATTTTTATCATAAAAAAAAATTTTTTTAATGAAATTTTTACTCCTTTACTACTGTACATATTTCATACAATAACATATTTTTGAATAAAACAGTAAAGGATCAAATCATTTATGCTAAAAAAGACTTATGAAAACAAAAATTTTGTTTATTTTATGCAATATATAATGTACATTGTTTTTCCTTATCAACGCAGTAGAATTATATACAATAACTACGGACATAGCATTAACACAGTTAACATAGTAAGATTTATTTCTTTACTAGCCTTCAAAAATCGACACAAGTTTTTCAAGATTTCACTCGAGTAATTTATCAACAACCCAATCATCTATATCGCTACTATTATTAATTCACTAATTTATGTAATTATCACTATTTCATGACCAAAATTGTAAATAAATCCACTCGTAAGTTTCAGACTTGGTTATGCGTGGTGGCGCTGAAGGCGTCGTGGATCGTGATAGTCACGATCCGTTTCGCCGTAGTAGGAAACGTTTCTTTATGATCACAATACATTTTGACATATTCACATACCACGGCAAGTGAATATAAGAATCCGAAGTATTGAGTATATCAGGTTATAATATTGTGAAAATGACAATACTGTTTTGAGCTAATCACAATACTACGTTCACGATCCACTGAATCGCTACAATAGCAATACTTTTTTCTCCGTGCATGTATTTATTAAATTTTCAATGCTAAATCGTAAAAAAAAAAATTATTAAGCAGACTTCCAAAAATTTGTTATAGTCTCAGAACGATCCTGTAGAGTTTGTGAGAGGTAAATAACGTTTAGCTCTCCGAGCTCAACGATGTAGAGTTGCAGGAGCCAAACGGTATTGTTACTATAAGAATACGTTAACCTACTGGAACTTTTTACAACTAACTAACTACTATCGAGTTCCTATAGCAAAATTTTTTTCTCCGTGTAGAATGTTAAAATTGAATCCTAGCAAATTCTCCGCCTAATATCAGGAAAAACCTGTCACTCAAGCTAGAAACGATCAAAGAGAAGCAGAACAGGGTACACGTGGATAATCTCGGGCCTTTTGGATGAAAAGATACAGGAGTTGTCTGGTTAGCCTATGGTGGATGGATACATGTGGCCGTCATGGAGCGATGCTCGTAAACAATGACATGGATGATGCGCCGGAAGTTGTTGCCGCTTTGGATTGCGAGCATACATTATGCAGCGTGACATATCGCATAATGGACAACTGAAAAACAACAAGGGGATAGACACTACAGCTACGGAGCTCCACTATGTCACTACTATACCGCAGACTATTGAGACTATGGACGTGAGTGCATCATACTACCAGACAGCAACAAAAACAAAGACATAGACAAAGGGAAGTATAAAATAAAAAAAAATAAACAAAGACAAAGAGAATGCCTTGTTTAATTTTTAATGTTTAATGTTCAATGTTTAAGTGAAATCATAAGGACAATGGGGTTGAAGACGGGGCCTTAATCAGTCCAGACACACAATATGTAAATATGCAAATATGTTTCACGGTGTCAGTCAGTGTGTGCTCTAAATAGAGAACAGGCCGTTTCGGTTTTTGGGCATTTTCGGGCCGCATCCGGTTATTCGTGACCGACGTTCCGGAACCATTCTTGTCGCTCTTTGGTATATAGTATATATATTATATAGAGTGATGCTTTTACGACTGTGTCGGTATGCTGCTACTGCACCAGATACGGGGTAGAAATGGGTGTAATTTACTCAAAGAGTTCAGTTACTAACCGGGAGTCACTTCCTGCCGGAATTTCTGTGGAGCCTTCTTGTCCCTTTTTACTGCCAATTATTCTTTCTGGCATATGACAATTATAATTTAAAAACATGCTTTTTTGAATTTAAAAAAAATTTTACACCTTCAATGGTGAAAATTCTTTTCTGTAAAAAAATGATTAAAAAAAATAAATAGGTAGTTTAATTTAATTATACAATTATTGTTTTAAAAGATGTTTTCTTTTTTAATTAAAAAATTTTACACCTCTGAAGGTGAGAATTTTTTTTTACTGTAAAAAGAATTTTTAAAAAAGCATTACCTTGGTAGTTTAATTAAAAGTGTCATTTTCCAGTGACTTAACCAGTGAGTGTAACCGGTGTTATCTTTCCATTATCTGTCGTATCGTTATCGATTTAACGGTCGTCCATTATTAGCTTTAGTCTTTTTAAATTAATTGAAAGTACTCTTATCTAGCGAGCAACGAGCAGTATCTAGTCAATTGGATATTCTAGAGCCCGTTATTAAAGTTATTAATTAAATAATAACAATAACTGGCAATTAATCACCAGCTGCATTGAACCCGAACAGATATATAATAAACACAACATTATCATTATGATATTAAAGAGCTGAGAAAAAGAAAGAGAAAAAAGAACATTAATTATTTATTTATTTATTTATACAGAATTTATAATTTGTAATAAAGTATGATTTAAAACCCGATGAAGATCTTGATGCACCGAGTGAGTAGAGTATAAAAGAGTATGGTAGTAGCAGCATCAGATAGACGGCATAATAAATATACGTGTAATGACTCAAGTCTCATTAGTAAAACATTAGTACTCAGTTGAATGAGATATATCTATCCTCCATTACAATCGCTCGGAATAAAAGATTGAATAATCTGCATTAATAACAGGCATAATGATACTCTTTGCAGTTCTATATTATTATTATTATTATATTTTTACAAAGTTATTGTAATACTGAGAATTTAACCGCATTGTTTTAACAATTCAGCGAAAATTACAGTGTGCTGGAAAAAATTATCATCCTACTTTTAGTAACTATATTTTATTTTATTTATTTAAGTGCTTAATGTTTGTGTGTGTGTGTGTGTGTGTGTGTAACTAGCGGTTTCTTACTATCCACTTCACGGGCATAAGTAAGAGTATTTTTAAGACTTGTCATTATTAAATTTAACACTCTAATGAACACTCATACCCTGTACAGTTATTGTCTGCAAGAAGACTATTGTACTTTTGTATTTTTATTTTATTTATTTTTGACACTCAACTTTGATTATTTTAAATAAATTCATCATTTTTTTCTATAAAAAGTTTAATGTCTTATAATTTATTACTTTCTTTGTAGTAAGTCTTCTATTGTTACAAGACATTGGATTTATTTAATTGAAAAAAATAAAAATTAATTTATTTTATGGGTATTGTTTAAAAAAATCAAGCGGTGCACGGAAAAAAGTAAACTGTAATATTCACTCGGATTCCGGTTAATTTTTATAGTTTCAAACAGTAAAGCGGACATCGGGGTGGCAAAAATATAAATATTACAGAACTTAATGTAGAAAGTGTAAAAGCCACAATTTATAATTTAATATCCAAAATAAGTGATTAGTAGCTGTCATTATAGTAAATAACGACTCTTTCATCTTAAAAAATTACAGTTTCAAACAGTAAAAATTGCCATTTCAATATATAGTCCATATTATGAGGAGAAGGTGAACTCAGATGAAAGAGAAGGGGGTCTCACTCTGGGAGAATTTAACATTTAAAACAGTAAAAATTATACTTTTAAAATATACATTTTACCAGTCCAAGCAAGTCAATAATTACAGTTTGATTTTTAGCGTTGCGCTTAAAATTTACCATTTTACTTTGTAAATATTGACGTTGCTTGTATTAGAAATTTACTAACTTTATTTTATACTTTTTACATATCATAACATCATTTTTTAGGTACGAAATGATAAATATCAAAGTCTGAATTCTTAATTATTATACTTTAACATTTTAGACATTTATATAGCGAATATTACTGTTTGAAATAGTATTTTCTTCCACGTAAAGAGTAAATTGTAACGTTTAAATTGTAAATATTATAATATGAAACGTAAAATCACGATTTTACTGTTTGAAATGGTAATTTTTAGCAGTTGATCATTACTTATTATGTATCGACTGTTATTTATTACAGTTTACTTTTTTTCGTGTGTTGTTTTAATCATGACAAGTGCATTATTATAGCTTATCACTTAAAATAACTAATTTCACCGCGGATTACTGGATAAAGCATAGATGTAAAAGGCACGCAACCTGGTGCACTTTTATTCCAATTGACAAAATGGCAATACGGTAATAAAGTATAGGGTATAAAAAGCACGGAATAAAGTAATGAAAATGAAGAAGGGAAGTCGATACAATGTAATAGACCGATACAATGAATGTATAATGTATGAAGTATAATGCGTCTACTTTGTTCTCAAGCACTCATTAAGTTAAAAATTATTTAATTTGATCCAAGATAAATGTATAGAAGAAAGCTATAATAGACGGACTATGTTGTGGTGTTGTGTGTTGGTATATGTTGAAAGATATAATATCCTCTACTCGAGTTAATGTAACTGTAGAGATTCGAAATCTGGTAAAGCTCTCATGTAGAATTATAGTTAATTTATGCCGGTGATATGTATCGTCGAATTGGTAATAACGTCCCAATTGGATCGTGACCTGCAAGGTTGACTCCACACTAAGAATGGAACTCTGGCGGGCTATTGTAAGCCGTACATAAAAACGAGGTGTGCACCTAACCGGGGCGACACGATAATCACGTACCTTTTGTATCATAGATATTTTAATAATGATAATAATGATCCAAGTTTTAGCCGATGGATCGGAAGTTTAATGAATAAATAATAAAAATTTAGAAAGGTCTATTTTAAATATTCAAAGTATCGAATAAATTGAATCAATTAGAGCTAGTGAATAAGTGTACAAACATTTGGCAAGCGTTAATAAAAGTGAATGGAGTAATAAAAGCCTTAATAAAGGATGTATTCAGAGCCATGAGCTGAAAGGAGGTATATACAGCGACATTAAAGGTGAAAACTAGAGCCGAAGTTTCTGAATTTTCGAGTTGATTTGGAAACTGCGTAACTCGACTATATTGAATGCTCTTTTGATGTCAAGTCAATAGAGTTTAAAGTTTAGTTTCTCAGAGTCAAGCACTCGCCGGTGATTAGGTCTCTATAGATATATACGTTATATTTATCATTATTAGCGTTATTATTCAGCAGCATGTATTCTGCACGAAATCCTTCGAGTTTAACACCAAGTTTCTGATACATAGTTATTCGCTGGAAATTATTTCATAGGAGTTAATTGAGGAGCTTTGAGCTTTGAGGCAACACTTTGCACTAAACTATATTTATTTTAGTAATAATAATATTAATGATCAATTTTTTTTAATATTTTTTTTCAGGCGGATTATTATTAAAATTAATTATTAGGTTAATTAATTACTAGCAATCTTGCAGTCACTATGTGACTGCCGTGACTTGTGAACGATAAATAATTAAAATTTTGCTTTGTTAAATAATGACTTTTGTTAAATTGCACTGTACTTTCTTAAATATTAATGTTTTTAAAAATATAATAAGCTCATCCCGATATTACACTCATCAAGAGCTTTCATTTGAGTACCCACATGCATTTTCATATATTTTTCATATATACATATATAATATATATATAAATGTATGAAAAATTGATGTGGGTACTCAAATGAAAGGTCTCGATGAGTGTAATATCGGGATGAGCTTATATCTTTAAAAATGTCAATAGTTCACAAGATACAAGTTCATTTCTTAATTATGTGTCCACACGGAAAAAAGTAAACTGTAATAAATAACAGTCGATTTATAATAAGTAATGATCAACTGCTAAAAATTAACATTTCAAACAGTAAAATCGTGATTTTACTATTCACTATATAATATTTATCATTTAAACGTTACAATTTACTCTTTACGTGGAAGAAAATACTATTTCAAACAGTAATATTCGCTATTTAATTGTCTAAAATGTTAACGTATAATAATTAAGAATTCAGACTTTGATATTTATCATTTCGTACCTAAAAAATGATGTTATGATATGTAAAAAGTATAAAATAAAGTTAGTAAATTTCTAATACAAGCAACGTCAATATTTACAAAGTAAAATGGTAAATTTTAAGCGCAACGCTAAAAATCAAACTGTAATTATTGACTTGCTTGGACTGGTAAAATGTATATTTTAAAAGTATAATTTTTACTGTTTCACAATATGGACTATATATTGAAATGGCAATTTTTACTGTTTGAAACTGTAATTTTTTAAGATGAAAGAGTCGTTATATACTATAGTGACAACTACTTATCACTTATTTTGGATATTAAATTATAAATTGTGGCTTTTATACTTTCTACATTAAGTTCTGTAATATTTATATTTTTGCCACCCCGATGTCCGCTTTACTGTTTGAAACTATAAAAATTAACCGAAATCCGAGTGAATATTACAGTTTACTTTTTTCCGTGCAGAGGGATAGAGTATTTTTCAATACAGCCTTAATACTTATCATAATAAATTGACTATCGGTGAGAATGATATGAAACCTTGGAAAGGCACAAATTCAAGTCAAGACCTTTGCAATTACACAAAATTTCACTAAAAAAATACCAATTTTATCATACGACTATCCTGGACACAAAATTTTCTTATTCTCTTAATCAATTATGAAATATATTTACAGGCGTAGAGCTGAAGATTGAATTAAGGAACTTGATAAAACATGACATAAATAAAAATAATCAATCTGCAGTATAATGTGAATGGACATATGGCATTTCTATAAATACAACAGAATATAAACGTCGTATGTTATGTGCAATGTAATAAAAAACGAATACGAATATATAAATACGAATAAGAATAACAAGAAGAGTAAGTCGATGCTCCTGATTTTAGGTACGTACGAGTGTAATACGTGGACGACTGGGAGTCGCAGTCAAGTACACACTCTATAGACTAGATATATACGAAATATATGAAACGAGTCAACACTCCAGCAGATACGTGTACGGGATCATTGAATTATACATTGCATACTCACTGTGGATGTATGTAGTGTAATGAGTGCGTTCAACGACATAACCAGGGTTAGCAAAAGTGTAGAGCTTGCCTGTGTAGAGTTAGAGCCAGAACCAGAAGCGAGGGGAAAGGGAACCCAAGTAAAGGAGCTGGTGCTGTCAGGTCGACGACCTACGTCGAGTACTGTTCTAGGAGAATAGCTCTTTTGCAAGCAAATGTGTGTCACGTTTGCCGAGCCCGCGGGGCCTCAGTTCGCGACTGCTGTCTGTGGGTGTCTTGGTTGCATTCAAGTGTGCTGCTCGAATACGAACTACAACCAACAGAAAAGACAGAAGACTCTGTACGAGAAAGAATAAAGAGGTGAAGGAGGAAAAGGAACTCTACATGTATATCGCGGTTCTTCACATTCTCAATACAAGTTTATTTAATGGTCTTATATACTTATATACTTATATTACTACTCTACTGGTGGTTTAGTTCGTCAATCGAGTGTACTTCCAATAGAAATAAAAATACACTACGTTTTGTTTCTAGTTGTATATATCTTACTTGCTAGATGCGTGTTTTTAAAATCCATATATACACGCAGGCTGCTTTTATATTAAATAAAGTTTAGCCTCTAGTTATAAAGGGCAATATTTATTATTTACAAAGAGGTGATTGCATAGAATGTTTGTTTATGTTACCACCTACACGATAAAGTTTTTTTTTTTTAATTATTTAAACGTTTTTATTTTAATAGAAAAATTATAAAACTGAGAAAATTTAATTAATTCAAAATTTTTTGGCTTGATTTAAAAATTTTAGGCAATTTTATTGAAATTATTTTTCAGCAATAAAAAATAACTTATATAATAAAGTTATTTTAAAAGTTTACTTTAGAATGATTTTTAAATTTATTTTATAACTTGGAAAATTTGAAAAAATTCTTATCCATGTCAGGTGCAGACAAATGACACTTTTATAACATAAAAAGAATTTTTGCAAGTTTTTTTTGCGTCGTATAAAACTTTTTAAAAAATGCTTGACTTGCAATTTGCTTTAGAGTTATTATAAATCGAGTAAGCATCTCAACATTCGTAATATAAATATAGAAAAATTCCAGTCATAAAAAATCTTTTACATCAACTGGTTTTGATATATGAGCTCTAATGACATTTCCAGCTGATATACATTTGAGAGTAAATCATTAGTGAGATATCAATAACATAAAAACCGCATTTCATATGTGACAATGTACTCTATTATTTTATTATGTGAGTAATCTAACACTGATACAATGTTTGAGTTAAATTATTTTTTAAGAAAAATAAATAAATACAGAGGTATCCGATATAGATGGATAATATAAATACAAGCGAAAAATAAAAATAAAAATAATGGAATTTAAAATGACGGCTTACACTGATTCAATGTCCAGCAGGATATTTATGTTTACAGTCGATGATAAGATAACAACGCACTCTCTGTGTGATGCCCAGCTATGCGTTTTAATAATAAATTCATACTGACAGCTGTTTTCTCATATATTATTTCACAAAAAAAAAAGTATAACAATAATAATTGTAGCAACAATACACAGATAGCGATTTCTCATGAATATCGGCTTTTTGAAATCAAACAGAAGCTAAAAATATCCGCAAGGATTTTATTAAAATTAAATTTTTAGCTTCAAAAATTATGAAAAAAAAAAAAAAAAAAAATAAAATTATTGACAAATTTTTATTGATATTAACCGTCAAAGTAAATGTTAAACTAAATATTTTTAAAACTTTCATACTTTCCATCGGTAAATTTATTTACATTACATATTTGACACCGCGAACTCAGGCTATTGTAAAAATATATTACGCGTAAAATAAAAATTTTAAAATTCACTCTAAAAATATTTTAACAAAAGAAAAAAAAAAGAGAATGCAATTGTGATTATATACTTTGTTATTAAAATGAAACTCTAAAAATAAATTAAAGTTTTTTCATGCCTACTGGTCAAGTGACTAGTGAACCTTATTCAAGCCAAGCGATGGACATTCAATCTGCACTATTGGTCGAGAGACATTCTCTCTTTGCATTAGTTCTATGGGGTCCATCGAACTTGAATACTAGTAAAGCTGGAAGTTTTGTGGTATCTGTTCGAGTTGTAAAGATGTTAAACAAATGAAAGAAAATGAAAGAAACTACATGAGAGCAAAGATAAACTTTGAAAAAATAAATGGGGTAGGTTACCAAGCCAGGAATCGAACCTGGATCTCCCTGATAACATGTCAGGAGCTCTACCAGTTAAGCTACCGGGCCCCTTCCACCATCCATCTTTCTCAGCCCATTCTTATACTCTCGAACTTTACTTACTTTTCCCTTCTTTTTATTCTCCCCACCCAAACTACGTACTACGATGGTATTGTAGTAATTATTGAGGCGCTATTACAAATTAACAATTATTTTTTTTTTTCATTGACTCATTATGTATAGATAAATTAAAGTTTTTTCATGCCTACTGGTCAAGTGACTAGTGAACCTTATTCAAGCCAAGCGATGGACATTCCATCTGCACTATTTGCACTATTAAAAAACTTTAATTTATATATACATAATGGGTCAATGAAAAAAAAATAATTTATAAAAATAAAATTTTTAATTAAAAAAATAAAAATGATGGTATCTTGACGACAGCAAAACCCATTAGTATATAATATATAATAGCTAGCAAATATTCGACAAACATTTTTATAGCTTGGTAACATTGAAGATTGATGATACACAAGATTTCGCGGATTCACCTCCCAGTCTTCTCGGTGATGAATAAGCTTCGCTATAGAATTTAACATTAGCGTCAGTATCCAACACATCTACGACCACAGACTGGCACATACACGCCCACTAGTACTATTATATATAATACCGCGGTTATCTATACCTATAAGTGTGTACCTCCTATAGAAGTAACATCAGCAGCAGTAGCAACAGTAATCTCGCTTAATGCGTTTCCCTCTGACATGGTGAAAGAGTGAAGAAGTATAAAAAAAAAAAAAAAAAAAAAAAAATTAATAAAAAATAAAAAGAAAACCTCGAGGAGAAACACGAAAAAGCGAAGCTTTCTCGGCAGGTATTTAGTACTTTACTAGTGTCAGTGAAGCTGGCCTTTCCTTGATAAAATAAAATAAAATAAAGTATAAAAAACTATAAATGGTATGTTGGGGTAGTATAACAAGATACAAGATCGTTATAGTCGTATGTATTGCGAGACATAACGATAAAATTTTTATAACATACCTCTTGATGGGTTGTTTTAGTATTAGTACACTGGATGCGCTGTTTTGTCTGTCGGTATGGCAGGAATGGATGAAATAGGGTCTGGTAACTAAGATCATTTTGTACAATTTACATATCTAAACTTGCTGGTGGAAGTCGGGAGAGAAGGAAGGGTAAATGTGTGGAATGGAGCAAGTGAACTGTACAAGACAAGAAACCCTGTTTAGGAATTGCATATACATCCTTGATGTGCTTAGCGTTTGGTCTAGAGCAAGAGAATACTCAGTTTATTCTTCCTATTCCCTCTCATCTTCTTTGCTTCTGTGTATATATGTGAGAATTCACCTCCAAGATGTATAATGTTATCTTCTGATTCTATTCTACTCGACAAAGTCTAGTCTGCTCACAATACGTATTACACCTCAAGCCAAATTTGCGCGAAACGGAATCTTATTGTTCCTCGCTTGTCGACTTCCCGGCAAGGGCCGAACACCAAAAGCATACTACATTCCGACAGTACGTGAGATAAGACAATATTTATATAATATCAGTCCTAGAATAATTAGATCGATTCTAATATCTGTTACGCGCTAATATTATTTTGTGTTAATTGGTTTGCTGTTTTAGAGCTTACTCTTTACTTAACAAATTAATATTATTATCTATTAATATTATTAAGAGAATAAGAAAAATTTTGTGGCCAGTGTATTTATATGATAAAATGAGTTTTTATGGTTAAATTAAGTATCATTAGAAAGGTCTTGACCTGGAGTTGTGCCTTTTCAAGATTTCATATCATTTTCACCAGTAGTCAATTTTTAATGATAATTATTTAGGCTGCATTCGAAAATGCTCTATCTCTAGATACATTATTAAGAAATTACCTTGTATTTTGTAAACTATTAACATTTTTAAAGATATAAGCTCATCCCGATGTTACACTCATCGAGAACTTTCATTTGAGTACCCACATCAATTTTTCATATATTTTATATATTTATATATTTCACAAATACCATATATATAAAATATATAAAAAATGCCATGTGGGTACTTAAATGAAAGGTCTCAATGAGTGTAACATCGAAATGAGCTTATATCTTAAAAAATGTCAATAATCAAGAAATGACATTGTATCTTGTAAATTATTGACATTTTTAAAGATATAAGCTCATTCCGATGTTACACTCATTAAGACCTTTCATTTGAGTACCCACATCAATTTTTCATATATTTCATATATTTATATATATTATTTATATGTATATATGAAAAATATATCAAAAATGCATTTGGGTACTCAAATGAAAGCTCTTGATGAGTGTTACATCGCGATGAGCTTATATCTTTAAAAATGTCAATAGTTAAAAAAGTACAGTGTAATTTAACAAAATTTATTATTTAATAGAGCAAAATTTAAATTTCTTATAGTTCACAAGTCACGGCAGTCATATAGTGACTGCAAGGTTGCTAGTTTTTTTCATTACTACAACCAATGAAAAAAATTACTAGTAAATTAATGTGTAATTTTTTAATCAAAGTTAGTGTCGATAAATTCCAATAAAGTAAGTAAAAAATTGTTAATTTTTAAACAAACAATAAACGAATCAACTCTCTGGCCAGAAAACCTTGTATGGGATGCAAAAAAAATTGGATTGGTATATAATGATAATTAGAAATAAATTTATCGAGAGTTTTAAAGCTGATTTGGCGTTTTTTAGATATACGAATGTATGATTTCTAAAAATTGGTTCTAGTTTGCGGGTTCAAATCTTTTTTTTATAAAATAATAAGAAGGTATAAAAATTCATTGGATGAATAATTGGATGAATAAAAAGTGGATTTGAATAATAAAAAATGTTTAAGATATATATGTCAAAGCGTAAGTATAGCATTTAAATTGAATTAAAGTTCGAAAGGGTCGATTGAACTATTTTCCAATAATTGTAGAGTATGTGATGGATTACATAGGTTTGTCGAGGCACAATCGAGTGGTGTAGGTTCGTACATGTGTGTAATGTATATTGTAAGCTCGTATCGCCGACAGCAGTCGAGTAGTCGAGTTTAGTTGTATAGTAGACCCGATACGAGTACGAGTACGAATACAAATACCAACAGAAGACGAATGGGAATGGAGGAAAGAGTATTATATGGATAAGGTAATATAAGTAAAGGCTGAGTGATCTAATGTATAGTAGCAGGGAGTACAAGTGGAGGAAAAATCCCATCCCGAGTACTCACAGTTGATATATATACATATATAATACGTGATGACGATTGTTCTGTATGTATAGTACTAAATCGGTGAAAGCTGCGCCGCGGAGCGACTGACCTGCGCAACACTTACGCACGTAAGCCAGTAGGCAGTGATACTCAGTGTGTGTCGATGTAATACTGTATATTTATATTTATATATTTATACAGGTAGAGCTTGAGCTCCTGGTTAAGCTACTGGACTGCGTGCCTCGAATTTAACTTTCCCACTTAACGATTTAAATAAAAAATATTAAATAAAGCCTTAGTAGGGTGTACACACAAACTTTGATACACATGCATACAACCCCGTGCTTGTTTGTGTCAATTCAATTTGATAAAATATTCTAAACAAGTCTCTATCAGATTACTTTGCTACTTTTTTTTATTTTATTTCGTGTCCAAGATTTTCAAACGACACCAGACGACCTTTCATGAATAAATTTATACATACTGTACTTTACAATTCATTTTGGGGCTTGCTTTTATTTTTATTATATTTATTCAGAGGTGAAAAGTGCTGATATCTATTGAAAAAATTTTTTTTTTCAATTAATGATTTTTATAAAGAATACCAAATACTTTTAAGAAGACTATTAACCTGTTGCTGAAAGATATCGACACAGATATTATAAAAAATCATATTTTTAAGCATAAAAAATTGTTTATATTACACGGGGAAAAAAAACTCGAAAAATTACAGTATAAAATGTAAAATCGGTCCCGTCGTTATCAAAACTAGAAAAATTACAGTTTGAAATAACATTTTTCTAAATTCAATTTTTTAATTTAATATTCAGAGCTTGCAATGTAAATATTACATTCTATAATGTAATTCTTATAAAATCTGTAATAATTACAATCTGAAACTGTAATTTTTCCAGTTTTCATCACGAAGCGCCACGTTGCATTATATACTGTAATTTTTCGAGTTTTATTTTTTCCGTGTACGTAAAAAAAATAATTTAATTTAATAAATTTTTTTCCATAGACATTCCTCGATCTTATTTAATGTCCCGTGGAATAGACGGTGGTTCCCACGTGGTAACTTCAGATCCTCCACTCGTGACTGTTAAAGACCGGATCATTCACCCGGGAAAATAAAAGAATCTATCCCTTTTCCTTGAGTCTTATTGCTATGATACTGTACTTTGTTTATCATTATGATTTATGTTTTTTCGGTTGTTACTCGCATGAACAACGGAGAGTTAAACGGTTTCGCGAACCAAGAGAATAAAAATTTCAGGCAAAATGGTACGTAGATGTGTGGTATCAAGCACACGCAAGAAGTTGTCATTATGTGCCTTTGAAAGCGTAGTGTGCATTAATGATTTATGGCTGATGATATGTGTGTATGTGTATGTTGAAAGAGAAAAGCCTCCGGGTCTTCTTATTGCTCGTAAATATTACCAGAATTGAGATACAACCGAGCAATTGCTCCTGCCAGTTAATGACAACTGTTGAGCGCTCGATTCTCGATCTCTAATGAGCGGTATCCAAGCTAAAATACTTGGAACTTGAGACTTATATTACGATTGCGATATAATGCACTTGGACTTGCACGAGGAGATCCACCTCATTACACCGGTTTTTGTTATTTTTATCCAATGTCAAAGAGCATTCCTCTGCACTCTACACGGATCCACGTTCAACTAATTTCATTTCCTCGATTTGTTGGCTATTATTTTTATTTTTTCGGTCGGAGGAAAAATTTTTCATTTAACAAGAATGGAAAAGTATTGAGTTTTTTATTTTATTATTTAATTTTAAAATAATAAATGAAAAAAATTTTTAAGGAATCAAATTAAAAAAATATTTCTAAATTTTCTGAAAAAAAAAACTCTGACACAAAATAAATTAACTGTTTATTAGAGAGGGGAATAAAAAAAATATAAAATACAAAAATCAGAATACAATAAAACGAGAGGTAGATCGAGTTACAGTGATAATTCCCAAACATTTGAGACAGAGAGCAAGAGTTGGAGTAATGCCAATGAGTATCTATTCCTGTTGGAGTGGCGATCATATAAAGAGACTAATAATTATTAAACTCGAGAAGTAACACCGAGCTGGATAGGACAAGGAGGAGGGAGAAAGAACACTCTGGCGAATTTAATACAACTGCAGCGATCCATACCACTTTGGCTAGTCAACTCTCAGCAAAATGAGAGGAACAACAACTACAACTACAACAACTACATTGGACCGATTTTATGAAGGAGGTGCACCGTATAGGTGAACTGTAGTAGCAACGATGGCGTTTTCACTAAAAGTTGAATCTAGTGTCGAACAACGAACTTTCGAAACAGCCGGTACGCATAATCTCTCCGGAGCGATTGAAACAGAACGGTTGGAATCGTGCCAGAAAACATGAGAGGAGGCGTGTTCGAGTGGATGAGTTTCAATAATACACAACACATACGTTTTCAAATTTTACATATGTATATATTTGATTCCCTGTTGTGCATACACCTCAGTAAATGAAAGTTACCAACGGAATATATTTATCTTATTCACCGGCACAAATATCTATTGCACTCCACGCCTCACTTGTCATTCTTCCCTACTGATACTTCCGGTCACTATCCTCAACTCAATTATCCCTTTTTTATCATTTTCTATTTTTAATTTCCAAATAAAGTCCGTCCTCCGTTCGCGCAATTATTGCTTAAAAAAAAAATTCGAATTTCATTGGTAAAAAATTCAGTCCAGTGTCAATAATTGGTGCTTCTACCTCACACCTCCCCACTAAAAAGTGTAACTGATTCTTTCGGAGATTTTTTTTCCGTCAATTAAATTTTTTTTGGCTCGCAATTACGGTGCACATTAAATTTTTTCCTCTTTCATCATCTCGACAGAGTTGAAATAAAAAAAAAAAAAAAGCAACATCAGAACTGTTTTTTTCTAAGAATAAGAAGACCCATTTTACCTCAACTCCCTCTCTTCTATAATTACTAGTGAGTAATGAAGGTAATTTTTTTTTCTTAATAAAAGTGGGCAAATTACCTTGGATAAGATCGTTAAATATTGCGGAAGACAAATTAAGTGGAATAGAATAAAGAACAAAGATGGAAAAAAAATTATTAAAAAAAAAAAATAATAATTGTTATTAAGGTCGTCTTGATCTTTAAGGTGTATTCATTGTACAGCAATGTAATAGATACATTTTACAGCGGCAGTAATATATATAAATATATATAAAAGTAACGCGGCAATTATCGCGGTTGAGCGATTGCAATTATTGAAATTTCCTCGAGAATTATTTTATGTGTGCAAATAATTGTGCTGAGCTGTAAGATTTACGAATCGGAATAGTAGTGTAATGTACGCGTATAGAAGCTATTTAATTATTTTAATAAATCCTTCTGGCTGTTAATATATTTAGCAGGAGTATACAAATTTATTTATGGTTATTTATATATGTGTGTAGAAGGTATAGGAAATAAAAAATCGGCAAATCGTGTGTGCAGCCAACGAATCGTTATTGTAAATGCTGATCTTTTACGATAGACAACTTTCTATTCTCATTAAGGTTGAATGCTCGTTTCCTCCTCCCCTCATTGCTATTCATCACTTTATCTCTTTAGTTATTTTACGGCTTGTAATGGTAAATAGACGATAATTCGACGATAGAATACGAGCTTTCACGTCGATTTATTGCACTAGATGCCGGCTCGAAAATTACCTTTTTTATTTAAATTATATGGGCAATACATCCATTTTATTGATAGTCAAGTTATTTCAATCATTTTTTTTTTTTACTATTTTAAAATAAATTATTCAAATAAATTTGTCTTCAGTATTCCATCCAGAGAATAGAATTTATCTGGGAAAAAATAGTTTTTAAAGAAATATTATAAACTCAAGGCGACAATCCCACGCACGATGAGATTCAAACGCGAGTTCAATGTCGAACGTTGCATCAGAAATAATATTCAACCTCGCTCTAATTACTTATACTGATTATCCATCCTCCTAATGTACAACGCTTTCAGTTTAATTGTATTGGTAATATTCAATTGATGATATGACGCAATCTCAAGGTTTTTTGTTTTGCAATAAATATTCAACTGCCATTGATCCGAGCGGACTATTTTTAAAAAATTTGATTAAGCGGTTAAAAAAAAAAAACAATATCATTGTTTTTACTGGCGATGTTGAATTTGAATAAAATAACGGTAAAAATAAATAAAACCGGTTGGAGGTTTTCCAAAACTCACTGGCATAAAATCGAAATATATATAAAATTTAACTTTTATTATTTCGGTATAAATTTGACGAATGAAAATATTTTTTAAAAATATCTGTGATTAGTTGTGCGATATTGATTTATAAAAAAAATAATTAGTATTTAAAATTAATAGAACAAAGTAATAGAAGAAAATTATGTAAATTTATTATCGAGTTGGCGTTTCAGCTCTTTAGAGTGAAGAACTTTGGCCTCTCAAGTTGACGTCGCCAGATGCAGCAACTACTGGGTTCACGAGTTTGCTTTTACTACTACAACCTTGGTACTCGCTCGAGAGAGTCGCTCTTTATGGACAATTTGCCTACCCAACTTGCCTCGTTTACGACTTGCGACAGGAACTCATTGCGCCCGAGGTCATTTAAAGGTCGGATGAAGGAAAGGTTCAACCTTTATAAATAATAATAAAGAGTTTCTCGCTGTCAACAAGATGGAAATTTTACAAATTCAACATGTCTAGGATAACAGCTTGTTTATTT
Source organism: Cotesia glomerata (assembly GCF_020080835.1). Taxonomy (NCBI): domain Eukaryota; kingdom Metazoa; phylum Arthropoda; class Insecta; order Hymenoptera; family Braconidae; genus Cotesia; species Cotesia glomerata. Next base: position 30,220,193 of record NC_058160.1, read on the forward strand.
TATTATCATTTTAAATTATTAACTTCCTAAAAACTTCTCCCCCTTCCTGTGCGGCTACATCTACATCAACACATACTAAATCACTCATTTATAACTCGTAAAAAGTATACTCTTCAATAATTGATTACTTATTCTTCTCAAACAAACCAGCTTACAGAACTTTTTATTTTATTTTCCTTTTCCTTGTTTTTCTTTCAATCTAATGGCTGAAAAACTTTTAGAAAAAGTCACCCGAGAAATGGGATTGCTACGTCAATAGTAATCACCCAAGTCGAATTCTAAAATACTATTTTCACTTCTTTCTAACTGCTGGATTTATCAATTTTTTTTACTTCAAAAATAGTCGTCTAAAATAAAATTTAAAGACTTAAAATTTTTTTTTAATTTTAATAAAAAATTAATGATATTTTTTTTACGGCAATAAATTTAATCAAACCAATTTTATTTAATTTTTCTTTTTATAAAACCCTACGATATATTTAATTCGAATGACGTATGTTAAAATAATGTATTTAATTAAATGACTAATTGAAAAACTATTACAAAAATAATCTTACGTAATTATTTTAATTAAAATAATTATCACAATTTAATGAAATACTTTATTAACTTCATTATTACCACTGGTATTATTATTATAATTATTATTATTATTATTATAAAAGAACTCGATAAAAACGGACTATAAATTTCCAAAGGCTCTAATCTGTGTAATACAGTGATTTTTTCCGAGTAAAATAAATCACCGGGAGTAATTAAAAACCAAAGAACAAAGAAACAGGACAATTAAAGATCACCGGAGTGATAGAGTAGCGATTAACTGCATTCACGAAGCGAATCGCGCATAAATATATTTATATCCAAATAAAATAAAAGTATGTATCAAATTAACGGCTAGCATTAGTGTGTGTTTATACAATGCAAATAAATCTTGACAAGTGTAATAAAATTAAATGCCCCTTAACCCAGCTAATTTTGTTGCTTTATTAGACTTCACGTGTCAAATACAACAATAGTAATAATAATAATAATTTTTAAGGTATTTAATATATATATATATATATATATATATATATATATATATATATATATATATATATATTTGACTCGAAAATCGGTGTTTATTGATAAAGATAGATAGTTATTATTCTAAGCCGAATACTCCCGATCCAAATTCTTGAAGAATGACTAATTTTTTATTATTACTAATAATTTTAGCCATATTAAAGCAAATTTTTTTTAAGGGAGTTGGGAAAAAACGGATAGGGGAAAGGGGGGGGGGAACCTACTCAGTGGGAATTTTTCCGTAATTGAAAAAATAATCAGACAGCCCAGACCAGGACTCGAACCTGGATCTTTTGATTACGCGCCAAATGCTCTACCATTTAAGCTATCCGAGATACAAGCTATATTGAAATAGTTACACTGAGCAAAAAATTACATCTTTCTCTAACAATAATTGTCGATAAACGAATTTTAATTGTGAATTTCACCTAAATTTTCTCTGATGGTATGAGACCTCATACCGATAAAATATTATGGTAAAGAAGTAATAATCAAAAATTAGTCATTCTTCAAGAATTTGGATCGGGAGTATTCGGCTTAGAATAATAACTATCTATCTTTATTAATAATAATAATAATAATAAAAGATGATCACCGTGTAATTTAGTAATTAATCAAAACTTTAAAATTGCATCAATCTTTATGATTTTAAAATTTTATTATTCCAAAGATTTATTCGGTGACTTTTCATTGTTTTATTTTTATTGGCATTGACAAGTCAATTGTAATGTTTAAGCGTAAAAAAATGACAGTATTAATTAAGATCGATAATGGTATTGTGAATTGATTTATAGCTTTAATTTTTATTCACATAAATGCATAATGCAATGCATATAAATAATAGGAGTTGAGGTTCGATTATTTTTATAAGCTAAATGATAATGATCATGTGAAGAACGTAGGCGTTGCAGGAATCTGCAGGATCTCTCGATACAGACTGTAGAAATATATAAGGGGCGTTTTCTGTTCCGTCAAAAAGCAACACGATCAATCATCCCCTACTCTTACACAATTTATGTGCATATATACCTTTGTTATTATTTTAGCTTGAAGCATTGTGCAGCATGTTTATGTCTATATTTATACGAATGGTACCGTGGAACGCGTGGTATTTTACAGAAAGAGTCGGTAAAAGATTTCTCGTTATTATCATTATCATTACCATTACTAACCGACTTGAATTTAACTTACTATTATTTTTAAGTGAAAAAAAAAAAATAATAATATATAAACATACAGTAGGTCATTGACTTGCATTATTTGGCGAGGGGAAAAGAGAGTAAGAAAATTTCTAATGATAATTATATTCGCATTAGGGCTCGTGAGCTGGGCTCGTTTATCAACTCACCCGTACTAGTACTAACTAACATTAGCGTTAAAACACACGAGCATTTTTTATTTCTACCACTCTCAAGTATTGCCCTGACCTGCCTTCTAAATTACTCGACTATTATATATATTAAAAAAAAAAAAAAAAACTTTCTTGTTAATAAAAATAATAAATTAATTAACGCAGGACTTTAAGTTGTGACTCAAGATTGTTTTTTCTTTTTAGAAATGTGTGTATTGCATGGAGGAATTTTAAAAGTTTTGGCACTGGGGTTTTATAATTTTAAAAACTCGCCCAAGGGATGAAAAGTCTGATGAATTTTCGTGCCAATGTCTGCTCGGTGGAAAGACTCGTGCTGTTTTTAACTTCTTGGCGAAATTTCCCTAGCTCCCTTTTCTATAGACTAGTAGAGGCTCGAGGGGAGTTTTAGTTGTAAAAAAGGAGACGGGTTGTTTCAATCCATTTATTTATACACGCTAAAAAAAAAAAAATTAACAATCTAAAAATGTTTCTTCTTTATAAAAAAAAATGGCTCTTTAATAAAATCAATTTTTTCATCAATAATATATGCAAGGAACGCCCTCTAAAAGTTACATTATACACACGGAAAAAAGAAAACTCGAAAAATTACAGTACAAAATGTAAAATCGGTCCCGTCGTAATGAAAACTACACTGAAAAAAAAATAAAACTTGAATCAAAATGAAAATTCTTGAATCAAGAAAATAATTTTGGAGAGTTTCATCGTCTTGAATCAAGACGAAACATTTTTGAATCAAGTAAAATTTACTAAAGCTAAGAAAAATTTCTTGGCTTAAGAATTTTTCTACTCAAATCAAGAAGATAAAGTTCTCCAAAATTATTAACTTGATTCAAGAATTCAAGCAATTTTTTTTTCTGTGTAGAAAAATTACAGTTTGAAACAACATTTTTTTAAATTCAATTTTTTAATTTAATATTCAGAGCTTTCAATGTAAATATTACATTCTACAATGTAATTCTTACAAAATCTGTAATAATTACAATCTAAAACTGTAATTTTTCCAGTTTTCATCACGAAGAGCCACGTTGCATTATATACTGTAATTTTTCGAGTTTTCTTTTTTCCGTGCAGTCGTTTAAAGTAAGGTCAAAGCCCCAATAGATGATCATGTACCAGTATATGATCACTCCATGTATTTGTATACCTATATTTGTGAATATAGATATACAAATACATGGAGTGATCATCTATTGGGGCTTTTACCTTATGCGGTGCTGTATATTTTAAAGAGCAGAGGTCCGCGAAAATTCGTACAGACTTTTGGACATTTGGGTGTTTAACAATACGAGTGTATCATGTCCAGAAATAACATAAAGAAGAGAAAAGAGAATATAAAGGATCGAGATGATGAAAAAGAGTTGAAAGAGCTTAACCGTAAAGTTTTTAGCGGTCAGTGGCGTCCAGTTATGAGAGTAGAGAGGAGAGAGATAGAACGTGTGTCTGTTGAAAGTCGAGGGCCAATATTACGTGTGAAAGGAACCCATAGAAACCTAGAGACCTTTTGTCCTACCCACGATAAAATACGAAGACCACAAAGTAAAGGCGTCGTTTCATTTTCTTTCCTTTCTCGCGACTTACTGCGGTACACATACAGGTACCAGACGTATAGACGTACTGAGAGATATGTGTATGTTCCTGGATATAGATATAGATATATAAAAGGTATAAAGCAGTATAGCTCGGTATACTCAGATGGTGGCTCTCGAAAATGAATAGCAGAATTTATAGTAAGAGAGATTTAGTTGAAAAGCATTCACGGAGACTTGCCAAAGATCTTGGTTGGTTGGTCGGTCGGTCGGTCGGTTGGTTGCCTGCCTTCTCTATCCGTCTCTCTTCACTCTTCTACAATATACAAAACGTTTAAGCCAGCGGAAATTACTAGTGGATTCCGCAAAGCAGGATAAATCTTGTAACTATATAGGTAGAGACTATTGTTATTATTATTATTGTTGTTGTTATTATTATTATATCACTTGAATCCTCCTGTAGAGGTACTCTCGAGAAAAAAGGCTCTTGCCGGACGGTTAAAACTTGATTTGGACATCCTGTGAAGCTTCTACGGCGATTTAATTTGCAAGCTGTCAAAATGAATTTGCGACGTCGTCTCATTCGGAAAGTGCACATGTCCGGGCACATAGGGAATACGTAATTATCCATGAATATATACATATATATTCATTCCGCATTTATTCCGGCATTTGTTTCTTTTTTTTAAACTTTTGCCTCTGCTCCGTAAAAAGATAAATGTGTTGAAGTTTTTTCTCGTTATGCGTTGAAAAATTTTTATTTACTTGCTTTAATATAATTTAAACAAATCTGACGAAGCCTTCAATCTTTTTTTCGTTATAAATTTAATTTTAGTGAGAATTATTTTGTGGAATTTTATAAAGATTTTAGTAAAAAATAATTTAACACCGTAAATAGCTTAAGGGATTATATACAGTTAGAATTTTCAAAAAAGTCGGTGACCAACATTACTCGAAAACGGCTAAACCGATTAGTCTCAAATTTTAACACGAGCTTCTTAAATATATTTTTTAATAATTAATCGAAGATTTTTTCTCACCGATAAATATTTTTTTTTTTATAAACAATTTAAGGCCGAAATTTTGGTCAAAAATCGATTTTTTTTTTTTTTTTTTTTTTTAGAAACCGCCATTATGTCAAAAAAATTTATTTTGCTTATTCCTTCAGTTAATTACTAGATTTAACATTACTTTAACGAAATCTGTTCGGTTTTTTAATTTCAGAGGATTCAGTTCAGAGATATAGTAGTCATCGCAAAACGTCTTTTTTGAGAGGAGGTCCCGGAGATCAGCTGTAGCTCCTTTCCAAATAAATATTTTTACTAATACTAAGTCTTAAAATACAGTTAAAAGATACCATAATATGTGTACAAATTTTTAGATCAATAAACTTAAAAGTTTTCGTAGAAAAAATTCTGGAAAATTCGCTTTTTTTCGGCTTTCTAACAGTATATAACCCCTTAAATTTAAACCTTTTTTTTTATAAGTACTGTCAAAAACAATTTTATGCAAACGTTGAACGATCTGCCCCAGAGAATGAAATAAATCAGTGAAAGAAGAGGCGTCGCTCGTAAAGTCCATTTCGAATGGGAAATCACGCTTGGCGGATAGGAGTTGTATAATATACAAGAAGTGATATGAAGCAGATACAGACCGATACAGTGACAAAGACAAGGACAGGGAAGAGTTTCAAGATAGACTGAGCTTGAGAAGTTAGAGTAGGAGTCAAAGTCTAGTCAGAGTTGTCGTATGATTCTCCAGGGACACGCGAAACGACCTCACAAACGGACGACGACAGACGACGTCGTAACGTTTGATGAGATCTTACTTATACTGGTTACCCACACACATCCAGTATATAGCATGTAGTGACAAGACAATGACACAGGGAACTTGAGGTAGCTGTTACTGTGTTGAGAAGAAAAGAAGACGTTTGTTAAATATATATATATATATAAATATAAAAAAAGCCACCAGTGCTTCTTTATTTTATCTCAATCTCCGAGTTGTTTTTTTCTTCGCCCGCTCTATCATTGGAGAAACCATTGGGAGCAGAGCCAGGTCTAAGTAGCGAGGACCTTCACGAGGTCAGACAAGTTGATGCTTAACGACGATAAAGGACACTCGCGTTAAACTAATTTCAAAGTAACAACCTAACAGGAACAACCGCTTTCTTTACTCAACTCTCCTAAAGTCATATTTATACTCTTTTCTCCAGACACTCTTTCAATTACTCACTATAAACATTTTCGCGACTGTATTTTATTACGAGGGTTATTTTTAAAGAAAATTCCCGCACCAGCGCAAACTTTCGAGACCGCTAAAAATTATCTGTCCAAATAATAATGTTTATTTACGGTTTAAAGTTATGAGAAAGCTATTAAAATTAGCGTTAAGTGGAGTAGTTATTTTAGAATTTAAAAATTATCGAGAATTTTGTGTATTTTCAGACTTGTTACGCTGTAAAAATTTTGACGAGTGAACTCTTCTTTTAACGCTTAGTGAAAATTTTCTCTTGATTTTTTAAAGTGTAATTTAAAAATAAAAATAAAATTCTAAACTCGGAGGATTAAGAAAAAGTAAATTAAAATGGTACAAATTAAATGGAAGAAAATTCAAGTCCGCATAATAATAGTAGTGAATAATCATTAAGGCGAATAATTGGAAGGGAAAACCGTTGAAATGAAACAGGAGTATATATAAGTATAAGTATAAGTAGATGCTTAGTTGTAGTAGTGGTGTAGCAGTAGCTTCAGCGATGGTAGATGGTAGATGGTAGGGTGAATTGGAAATCGATATGCGTGGGATTGCTGAAGGGATTATTATACGGTAATTGAGCGTGCTGTAGTCTGCAAAAGTTGACGAGTATACTTTTCCAATGTTACGTTATTGTCAATCGGAAATAATTGACTTGGGGATTAAGGTATCGAGTGTATTATACATTCATCCCTTTCTCTCCTTTCCTCCTCCGTCATTCCCTCCATCCACTCTTACTTTGTATACACAATAAATATCATCGTACTGTATGTGTATGTACAGCGAGATACTCTTCCTTGGTTATTTCCTTTTTATGTACGCTATCAGATAATACCTACGTGACGTCGACAGCTGTCGATCATCGGTAGATCCTACGACTAGTCACGTACCGCATGATAATAACGGCGAACCCGTCCGTCACTGAATTTTTTTTTTTTTTTTTTTTTTTTTTTTGCAATTTAACAACTCGGTCCAAAATTTTAGGAGAATAAAATATTAAACGACTTTTGGTGCTTAGAATGTAACATAAGGTTTTTATCGGGAGCTTTTTGCTTTGTCTCATTTTCGGTCCTCTTAAAAAGCTCGTAGCTTACAGTAATACCAAGAGAAATTGCTTTGCTTATCAGCTAATCTCTTTGTCACTAAATTCTGAGGATAAAAAAAATACTTCAACTTCTCATGAACAAAAAATAATAAAATCGCGGGAAAAAAGATAAGAATTTAAGGGACACTCTTGTCAAACCTTTCACATCTCATATTTTATTTATTTTTGAATTAAAAATCTTTTTTATGGAGCAGAAAATAATTAAAGATCTCAATTTTTTTTATATTTCTACACTGAAAAAAAAATTAACTTGATTCAAGAAAAAAATTCTTGAACCAAGAAAAATTTCTTAATTTAAGAATTTTTCTATTCAAATCAAGAAGATGAAATTCTTCAAAATTATTTACTTGATTCAAGTACATTTTTTTTTGTGTACTAAGTCCTTCAGAAATTTAGAAAATATAAATTTTTTTGAAAGAAATTAAGCCGAACTTTTATTAAAAAGTATAAAAAATAAAATATAAATATAAATAGATATATAACCAATCCCATTTACTGTTTCAATTTAACTCATCCGAATCAACGATCCATTATCACGAAGCCCATTACTCATGTACCTGGCATACGCAGTTCCCTTGCTGACGTCTCAGCCGTTCTATTTCCTCCTTTCGCGAAGCACTTTATCGTTTCATCGGTTTTTACCTATTTTCATGCCTAGTCGTAGGCTTTTATTTCCATTTTTTTTTATTTTTTATTCATACCACCTCCTTGATACCCAGCGCCGTTCCAAATCGATCAAACCAGACATATATAAGTGCACACGCACATATCAAAGCTAAAACGACGTAATATTTTATAATTTACGCAGACAGAGGACAGACCAAGCCCACCGATTGTGTATCGATTCCTCGCTGTCTGATAGTGTCCGTCAGTGAAGCCTCAAGCCTCAACCCGGGAAGAAAAAATTTAACAACTAGTCTAAAAATGTCTTTGGCGCTTCTTATTTTTACGCTTTGGTTGTCATTGTGCGGCACCGCCGCCAACGAGTGGACACGCGATAACGTCACGTACGTGAGCGTGATCGAGAATCGCAAGACGGATTAAGCCACTGGTGGAGACACCTCAATTCTTGTCGCACGCGATACCTATAATATAAAAGCGCGCTCTTGAAATTTAAACGAAGCTCTCTAAAGTCTCTACACTCAACTAGCTTTTAAAAAGCTTCTTATAATAAAGTTTTGAATTTAAATTTCGGGTTCAATTGTAAGATACGAAAAACTTATAAGACACCTTTTTTCTAGAGAATTTAATCTTCTACAAGAAAGGTTCTTGTCAATTTTACCATATCTTTTATTCTTTAGCCAGAATATCAATCAAAAATTTAAATTAAAAAAATTTCTATTCAAAAAGAAAAATTTCTTGGCTCAAGAAAATTTTCGGGTGCCTGAAGGAAGACCGAAGTTGTGTTGGCCGAAGTAAAAATTTTTCTTTAAATTCTATTCTTGGTAGAAGTAATTTTTTCTTAATTCAAATTATCATAAATACTTGATATAATACATTTTTATATTTGCTCAAGATTTTTAGATACTTTAGGGAAGCAGCGCCAGCTACTTCAGCTGAGAAAAAAATTTTCTCTTGAATATTTGATACCCATTTTATGTTATTTTAGCGTGCAATTATACATATTGAATGAAAAAAATAATGAAATATTATTTGATCTTCCTATTTGACATGTTAATCAATAAAAATTTACTTGTATCGAGATATTTAATTTTTTGGAGCAAGAGAGAAATTTTCTCAAAACAAGAAAATTTACTTCTATCAATAACTAAATTTTTTGGAGCAAGAGGCTGAATTTTCATAAAACAAGAAGATTTTCTTGATTTAAATAAATTTTCTTGGATCAAGATACGTGTTTCTTAAAGCAAGAGAATTAATTTTGTTGGAATTTTTTTTTCCCTTAAGAAAATAATTAGGAAGAACAATATTTTCTTGGCTCAAGTGAACCTTTTTTTCTGTGTAATTACCAGTTGAGAAATTGAATTACTTGGAAAATTTTCAATCAATAAAAATATAGAATTTCTTTTCTAAATAAAATTTGAAAAAATCACTCGATTGTAACTGAGATAAGATAAAACTCATATTTTAAATTTTTTATTACTACTCAAGATTATAAATCGTAAGATCAAGTTTAAAATACAACCGACTTGTAAAAATAATTTGGTATCATTAAGATCTCGGAATTTTTTTGTTTCATTTATTTTATCACATCTGTCAATCTTTATGCCTTCTACAAGTGTAGTATACTGATGAAAGTAACCGTACGTAATAAAAAATTGTAATGCCTACGACAGGAAAAAAACGAAAGTGATAATGGCTAAGTACACATGTACACAGCAAATGTGTTTTTTTTTTTTTTAAGTGTATACATTGTTCGGATAATGGAATAAAATAATAATGATAAAATGGGTTCTAAAGCAAGCTAATTTCGCAATCCAAGTTGAGTTAAGTATAAAAACGGTTAAAGTCACGGTGAAAAAAATTAAAGTGGCCACGATTGCACACATAGAGAGCATAGGTGGTGGAGGCAGGTGTAACCGTTGTCCAGATGATGTATGCACACACGTAATATAAGTGTAACGCTTGAGTATGTAGTATGTGTAACTTGGGTAACGCGAGTCGTGTTTCACGTTCACTCGTTCACATCCATCGAGGGCTGGCCATTAATCTTACCGGTACGGTTCTATCATCTATATATATTCATGTATGTATGTATGTATGTACGTATGCATGTATGGGGTGAGCTAAATGACTGATGGACGCACGAGCGTCCAAAGAGTAGAGACACAACCAGTATACCTATCGTTTACACACGGCTCGCGTAAAAGCGCGTCCCCGTCCACGTCGACGGTCACGGGTTTGCTATGCTTGTCTTGTATCGTATGTATATTTTCGCTTTTGCATGCCACTCACGGAAATCTTCCTCGGTGTGCTCACCACACACACCTACAAGTATTTTTACACATACACACGTAATAGCACACAGTACAGTACAGAGTTATCTCCTTCACGCTCGCTGGCTCGCTGCCCAAAATTTCCTAGCTGACATACACTTGAGGAAGATTAAGAGTCGCTTGCTCTAGCTGATCGATGACGTTTCAAAAATTATTATATTTTTAAAATACTGATTAAGATGTTGATACATAATATTTAATCTTCCCACCGTAAAGTTACACGGAAAAAAGTAAACTGTAATAAATAACAGTCGATTTATAATAAGTAATGATCAACTGCTAAAAATTAACATTTCAAACAGTAAAATCGTGATTTTACTATTCACTTTATAATATTTACCATTTAAACGTTACAATTTACTCTTTACATGGAAGAAAATACTATTTCAAACAGTAATATTCGCTATGTAAATGTCTAAAATGTTAAAGTATAATAATTAACAATTCAGACTTTGATATTTATCATTTCGTACCTAAAAATGATCTTATGATATGTAAAAAGTATAAAATAAAGTTAGTGAATTTCTAATACAAGCAACGTCAATATTTACAAAGTAAAATGGTAAATTTTAAACGCAACGCTAAAAATCAAACTGTAATTATTGACTTGCTTGGACTGGTGAAATGTATATTTTAAAAGTAAAATTTTTACTGTTTCAAATGTTAAATTCTCCCAGAGTGAGACCCCCTTCTCTTTCATCTAAGTTCCCATTCTCATTATAATATGGACTATATATTGAAATGACAATTTTCAATGTTTGAAACTGTAATTTTTTAAGATGAAAGAGTCGTTATTTACTATAGTGACAGCTACTAATCACTTATTTTGGATATTAAATTATAAATTGTGGCTTTTATACTTTCTACATTAAGTTCTGTAATATTTATATTTTTGCCACCCCGATGTCCACTTTACTGTTTGAAACTATAAAAATTAACCGGAATCCGAGTGAATATTACAGTTTAATTTTTTCCGTGTATTAAACATTTTTAATTTTGATGAATTTAAGTAACGGGCCCGTTCATTTAATTTTTTTCTGTGTAAATTATTGAGTATTCAGTTGAAATGATTTTTTTTCTTATAAAAAAATTTATTAATAAAATATTTATCAATAAACAAATCTAGGAGCAAATTAACAATATTAATGGTACAATAAAAACAAAGATTTAGATAAGAATAAAAAAGAGTTTGATAAATGATCAATTACTAAAAGAAACTTTATTTGAATTAAAAAAAAAAAAAAAAGAAAAAAAAACATTTTTTAATTTATCTGATAGGAAATGAGGAAAAAAATAATTCCGTGAGTCACGAACACATTATAATTGTCTATTGATTTTTCTTAGGACATAAAAAAATGCGTTACTTTTAATTTTAGATAATATTTTATTATTTTTATATTTTTTCTATTCTTATCTGGCCTTTCATTTAATAAATCAATCAGCTGTTACATTATAATTTGCATTTCCGTCATGCTCGATTTGGTACGTTTGATGCAGGGTATTTTTAATTAAAAAAACAAGATAAATAAATTCTATTTATTCCCGATTCCGGAGGTAGTATACAATTACCCTTTGTAAAAAATAAAACTTCTTACCCTATTTGTAGTATGTAATAAATAATAAATAATTATAGTTATAGATTTACCGACAAATATAAACCGTAATATACACTGGTGGTTAATTAATGGTATTACTTTATAAATAGATAATCGTAGGTAGTGACAATTTAGATGCGGTAACGAGATTAAAAATCAATTGACCCATGCATTGATAATCATACACGTTAATCAATAAGTGGTATTAATTTACTTGAAAAATAAATACAGGTGATTTTTGAATTTATTTATTGGAGAGTCGATCAATCTAGAAGCTGTTTTGTAAAATATATTAAAATTAACCGTTATCTTAATCGAACGCCTAAGTAGACTTACCCACATTAAACATTAAACATTACATATATACGTATACTTAGTTTCTCTTTTCTCGATATTATATTTATTCCCTCGCTGCAACGTTACACATTTAATTATCCACAATCAGATGCTGATGTGTACAACCATCCACGGTTAAATTAATTACTCTCGTATCATAAATAAATTTATAATTATTTATGTGGATATTTTCAATTCAATATTATCATAGCAGTAATTAAATGTGGTAAAAACATTTATGCCAACAACCGAGGCTATTTATATCACTATTTTAATTTATAATAATTATAACAATCAATAAAAACACTTTTTAATGGAATATTATTCAAAAGTGTGGAGATAATTAATTAAAGAGATAAAAAATAAAATAATAGAATTTTTGGTAGAGATTTAATTTTTATAAAATAATATTTGGAAATAGAAATAAAAGCAAGTGGATTTTTTTTAACATTGAATGGTCATTGAGTGAAAAAATATAACTGTTAGTTGTCTGGAATCGAGAGAGTACTGAATAATAAAAAATATAAAAAATTCTCCATTAAGTGCCGGCAGCACAATATCCGCCAAGATAATAGCTGGTTAAACATTTTTTTTTAATTTTAAACCGTACCACTTTCAATTGATTCCATTATATATTTTTTTTAGTTTCCTAGTTTACTTCCGTTTAATTTTTTGAGTAGATTTTATAAAAATCTAACTATTGCAGCCGTCCTCATGGCGCAACTTTTAAAAAATTTAATCATTTTCTGACTCAGTTTGTCGAGCTGAGTCAGAAAATGTATATAGTTCAAAAGTTTATATATGTATATATTTATATATATAGGATATAACGCGGCTTGTCAGCACGATAGCGTTTTCAATTTATAACCGATTCTTCTCAAACTCAACATGCTTTATCTATCGATCAAGACCAAGGTTAAGTTCGAAGATGAGCTTAATCGGGTGAGTAATTTGGAAATGACAGGATTTTGAAATCTTGAAAATCGTAAAAATTGATGTTTTTACTACTTCAACTTGATATAATTACTGATCGAGACAAGATATCAAAATTCGGTAAAATGCATCGTAAAGCTCTTTTAATAAGCTTCAATTTCCACTACTCAGAAGTGGTAATAGCCTCAATATTACTCCTTTTAGAGTTCGTTTAATAAAACAGTTTTACTGTTGCAGCCGTTTTAGAATTATTGTCTGCATCATAGCTTAATCATGATGTAAATTCAATAATTACGATAATTATTAGTCTTTCGTGTAATGTTTTCAGGTAATTCGTCAGTAAATATGTCACAAATTAGTTCTATATATTGTTTTCTTCAATTAAAATTTTATCCGGTTTCAAACATCTGATTGATTTGCAAATTGTTGTTCCTAAGCAGTTATTTAAAATTTGGTCATTTATAATTCAAATTTTATAATCTTTGCAATTCTTTGAGAAACTTTTTCTTCAAAAGTTAATTTTTTTTCCAAAATTTGTTCTAAATAGTTTTAAATTTATTATTGAATTTTGTTTTTAATTCATGAATTAAGTTATATATTATTAGTGTTATTATATTATTTTATTAAAATTCAATTTTCTTTATTTGAAAAATCTACTTCCATTTCGGCTGCCGAATGGCCTTTTTTATTTTACTAGACTAGATACTGAAAACAAAAATAATTTTTTGAAAAGGGAAACTAAATTTTGCGATAATTTTTTCCGATGAAAAAGAGAATGAAGATAATAACAAATCAAGATCGGTGATTAAACAACGAGGATTAAATTTTTTTTATCAACAGTAATAGTAGGGAGGCACTACTACTACTACTACTACTACCACCGAGAGTATTTAAGCTTTAATTGAGTCGACGGATATCTTGTTGTAACGAAGTTTGACCGTTAGTAACTAACCCAACGACGGCGTCCAATCATTTGCACTGGTTACCACGGTGAAGCTCTACTCTCTGGCTCTGGGATCTAAAACACGGACGGCCCTTTTTGTGCCATGCCAACGCCTAATACAATTTTACGCTCGGTGTAAAACCCACCGACTGAATATTCGGCCGGAGTCTAGTCCTCTAGTTATAGGACGCTGTCTATAGAAGGAGCTGGTACTAACAACTAAAGACTTTAACAACGTTCGTCTACGTCTACATCTACTCGTTCGAACAGAAACGATACCAGACTGCTGATTAATTAATTATAGTAATAATGATAGTAGTAATATATTCTAAAAAAATATTAATTACACAAAAAGTTTCGTCTTTTTTTTTTAAAATCATTTTGAACTAAGGTATAATTCTTTTTTGTGCAGAATTGAACATTGTTAAGGTAGAAACTGTTTCAGTCTCAAAGTAAGAATGATGTTATTTTTATCTCATTATTCGAGGGGTTATTTTAAAATCTAAATTATGCTGAATAATTTACTTGCCTTCTGATAATTTCACTCGTCTCGAAAAACCAAACCCATTAAGAGCGTCAAGTAAAGACTAAAGCTGCTGAGCCGATAGTTCTGCTTCTAGTTTGAGATTAACAAGACCAACAAGAAAGAATAAGAACAAAAAGGAGAACAAGAGCCAGAAGAAGAAGCAGAAGAAGAAGAAGAATCGATATTGGGCTAATTAATTGTTCAAAGCAATCAACCATTCATGAATACCCTATAAATAATTCTTGTAAAAGACATCGTGAATAAAAGAGATTGGGTACGCGATGTCGCTATCAGTCGACTCGACTGCTGATGGTCCTTTATGTTACTATACCTAAAAGTCTACGGTTTTTCCTCTGTTATTTTTATTTTTCGACTTTAAATTGAGCCCTAGGTTACTTTACTCAGTACCGAGAGGGGCATGACCTGTCTATCGATTTCTCGTCTAGATAGTATGAGTATCGATTGTTATTTTGAGTTTAAGCTGAACTATTTATCACAGATGGCGGTGAGCAAAGCGAGACTGCAAGATCAAGACTGATTTACTTGAATGGACGGGAAAATATATACGGTCATGATAATTTGATGCAATTTTCATAAATGTGCTACACAACGGATGGAAAAAAGAGAATAAGAGAAGAAATATGTAGATATACTTGAGCCAATAGAATATTTATGTGCACTTAGTGGAGACTTTTTAAGAAAAAAAGCAAAATAGGACCCTCGTAAATGTGTAGGTAAAAATATGTTTATGTTTGTTAGACGGGTGTGAGGATGTGTGGATGTGTGGAATGGAAGTAAATATCCATATTTATAGACATACACTAGGCAGATTGAAATAGCTGTACGAAAGAGGAAAGACGGCAGATGAGAAACGATATTGTCGAGTCAGCGAAAAAAATAATAATAAAAATAAAAAAAGGCTAAAATGTATTGGAGGAAGAGTAGGGAAGATAAAAAATTTAAAGGGGGATGGGTTTCAACTGGAAGCAACTACCCTTCCATCTCTTCCGTGCGAATGGCCAAAAGACCCTCCAAGCAAGCATTCCCTGTCCTTAATTTACCTCGAAAATCGCCGATGAAGCGAGCGCTGATTCTCCGTTCTCCGTTAGAACCAGAGACGACGGTCCGTTGGTTGGCGTCGATGAAATATTCAGAGCTGGTGGGTTTACTGCCGTTGCTTCAGTACAGAGACCGAAATATTGAAGGAGAAAGAGAGAAAGAGAGACTGAAGGAAAAGTAAAAGAGACGAAAAATTTATCAAGATGATGGAGACGGAATTGGATGAAGGAATCGTATCGGTAAGACGTTAGACGGGCCAGCTAGAGTTCAGAGGTGATCCGTGAAACCTTTTTTTGAAATGCAGTGACAAAATCGAATGAAGTTGACGAAGCGAACCGCGAGATGAAGCATCAGTGATTTTGTTGGTGAGATTAATTCTGGAATATGCGGACTGCTTAGCAACCGCAGGGTCACCTTGATAGTCGAGATAATTTTCAGCTAAAAAATTAAAGCCAACGAAAAACCGTAGGATCTTGTTTCACAAGAAGCAGAGGGAAGAGAGAAGGAGAGAGAGAGAGAGGGGCCTTGATATTAACCGGTCGATAATCCGTGAGAGCGTCGAGAATTATGGATGACGAAGAACCAGAGAGGGAAGGCCGAGGGCATGAAAAGCAAAGGGGTTAAAAGCGGAAGGGAATTGTCGGCTACGGGTGGAAGCCGATCTCGAATGGCTTCGTGCGATTTGCAAATGAACGACGAGAACGGATACTCCGTAGAGAGTTAGAGAGCGCGGAAATCCTGCGAGCAAATACAATTCATCGGCTCCATGGTGCTACTGCTTGCTATTTCAACATCCAACTAAAATATGGATATATACATACATACATGCATGATGAGGATCAGGATCAGGATCAGGATCAGCCTCAACCTCCTAGTTATATATTTAAAGCATTTTTTCTCTACGCTTTGATCATATAACCCATTGATTGCTACGGAACATCAACTAAAATTTCAACCCTTCACCTTTCACCCGCTGCTACTCTTCTACCCTTACTCATCAATTTTCCCAGAGTTATTTTTGTTATCTCCTATCCATTCCAACATCCGCAGTGTTTAGTCATTGGTACTAACACATCGCGATGCTTCTTTATTACTATTTATTGAAGATGAAAATAATTTTAGTGCTAGATAATAAGAATTCAACTGATATTAATTTAAATTTTTGTTCTATTAAAAATGAAGCTGGTTATTTTATAGAATAGTAAATAGTACTGTTTTATTTTCTCGGTATATAAGATAGGAAAATATAAATTAAAATGAGGTTATTTAAATGCCAAGTTAAGACTATTTATATTGAACAATAATTTTTGAGTTGAGCAAAAGTAGTATAAGTAAAGGCATTAAATTATTATTGTTATTTTTTATGGATCTAGTTTTTCTTAGCAAATGAAATGCAATTGAAATGCAGTAAAAAATGTTAGGAGTTTTGATGATATACCGTGGAAATGATGGCACTAGTTTATGTTGTTGATCTCCTTTCTTATCTCAACTATTGACGATCTATTTTTCGGTATCTCACTCGTTAAACTAACTTTATACCAAAAGCGTATAGTATACCACTGGAATAGTACATACTGGCGGGGCTGGGAAAATGAAAAAATAAAAAATAAAGGATAGAAGCCACTCGAGGATGAGTCGGTTCCACATTCTTTGTCGTTTCTAGACGATCATAAAAATCTTTATGTGAGCAACCAGCAGTAGCGTCCATGAGACCTGAAATACTAACCGTCGGTCCTCAGCAGTCTTTGGTCTTCTTTTCTATCTGTCTATCCACTATCCACTGGCTACGACTACCGCAACTGTACTGAAGTTTTAACTAAAACCAGCATCAGCTCAAATGAAACCAAGGAGATCTGCACCAAAAAGGATTCTTCTCTTCTTTAGATACTTATCTCATCACGTCCACAGTTTCTTCGTAATTTTGCTATCGTTTCCTACCATTATTTCAAAGATCCTCCGACAAACTAGCCTCACACACTGAAAACTCTTCAAAAGGTCTTCCACACACACACGTCATTTTAAATTTTTTAGTTTACCCATTTTTGAGATATCCTTCTAGTCGCTTGAAGTTATCTAACCAGGGAATGGCTATTTGAAAAACCATAAATAGACATATCTAAATTACAAGCTTTACAACCCTGACCTTTTGGCTTTTGTTTTATCATTTATACGACTGGGGTTTTTTTTTTTTTTTTTTTTTTTTTTTTCAACCCCGGTAATATAATAATTCATGCTGGCTTTTATCAACACTGTAAAAATATAAGTGCGATAGCAAGAAAGCCAAAAGAGGAGAATAATAACCCAAGAAAGAAAATAAAATAAAGAAAAAAAATAAAGATCTTTTCAACATAACTTTCATAGCTGAGTTATCGCATCGCACACTAAGTATTTTTCACAGAAAAGTTGCTTCCCATCGATCCCGATTCTTGATACATATAGATATAGATATATATTTCAGTAAATTATTTTATTAAATCGGTAAAAAGCAACCACTAAATCCTGTAGACTCTTCGGATAACAACAAAATTCTAAATGTGTTAGAGAAGCAAATAAAAAAGGTATCTGGTGGTGGTGAATAAAGTTTAACTAAAACTTGAGCTCATTTTTTGAGTAACTGATATATGAATCTATTGGCAAACAAGTAAGATTGATATTTTCTCCAGGAGAAAACTTTTCGTATCAATCTTACTTAATATTTGTATGTATGTACAAAGTTATTTTGTTAAAAAATATGAGTTACTGATGAATAAAAGCTCGCTTAGTTTGTTTTTCAACAATATAACCTTCCTTTACTTCTTCCTCTTCCTCTAATTCACCCAGTAACTGTTATGTGACAAGATCGTTATCTTTTACATAAAACTTTAACCAAACTTTGTTAAACTTTATTTTTCTCCCTACTTCACTCGGTCTTCATCCTTCAGCTCTTTATATATAATATTCTCAAGAATTTTTTTACTATTTTTTCAACTCAATAAACTTTTCTGATTGATACCGCGTTAAAAGTAACTAAAATATAAATATTCAACCAAGTCGAGCATAAAAGTTACGTCAATATTAATTTTTTCGACTTTTCATATCCAATAAAATTCAATTTTTAAAATATCAAAACTTTTCATGATGAATAAATTTAATTAAAAGAGCTTCTGTCTTGCACTCTGCCTGAAGATTGGAATATTGAGCAGTCAACTTGATAAAAAAGAACAAAAACACCACTCAAATTGAACCCGGAACTTGGAACACATAATAATGGGGATTGTTTACGGTTTGATATTAATTATAACTAAAATATTAAACGCAGCAGGGTGCATTCACACCGAATGGTTACTGGGTACTCAAACATCTGCGTGGTTGATCAAACGTTTATTGTCCTGATTTGAGTGTGTTGGTCACGCGTCAGCTGTCAACGTCGTGATATTTGGTATTGTCTTGATACTTAATCGTGCGATGGATGTCACCATCACACACTTCGTCGCTATTGAGAGTATCAGTACAATGTGCAATACATGCACATATTAATATTCACATACGTATATATATTGACCTATGTTCCTTTGTCTATCACGAGCACCCAAATTAATTTCTCATAGAGCTCTGTAAACCAATCCGTCAATTCCTAATTAATATCCTCTTTGGATGAAGGTACAGATGGAGACTTGGATTCCCAAACGACATCAACTAAACTAAGCCAAACTCTAACACTCTTTGATGGTTTTTGGAGAAAAAAAATTCATCGACTTATCGAAAAAGTATCAAGACATTTCGATGTACAGAACAATCGGAAAATGGTTAAAGCGAGAGTTATTATCGGAATTGGAATTGAAGGAAATAAAGTTTTTTGAGAAACTAAACAAAAGTATCTGATTGGTCTCGCGGGAAACGGTGGTCGCGGTACTTTTTTTTTATCTCTAGGTTCAGTTCGAGGATTCTGGAGGTAGAAGCTGAAGCTGGTGATTCAAGTGTGTTATACACTCGTTAAGAATGAAATTCTGATGAAAGTTAGTCCATTTAGAGTTGATGGTAACGAGTAGTAAGGAGTCTGGCGGATATTGGAAGAACAAATAGAAGACAGAGCAAGCAAAAGCGCCGACTTATTATCGGTTCGGTTGTTGTTCGCATATAATTGCTGAGGAGGGAATTCCAATAGTCGGAAGATAGACGGTATTGGTTTTAAAAATTTACCAAATGTGAAAGTAATTGGAGGGAAAAAATATTATGAAATGTTTATATCGTGATAAAATAGATTGCCGATGGAGTGTAAACATATAAAAGTATTGTATAATTGATAGATATTGTCAGTGGATAGAATCGATGTGAATTCATTGATGGGTCATCTGGCAAACTCCTGGCCAATTAAGGGACAATGAGCCAGTTTTCGGGTGTGCTCAGTTGTGCTTGTGTTCATCATGGGGGGCCATTGTGTTGGGCAGCTGACAATAGCACGGACAATGAACGATACTTGCCGAGTAATGCGACTCTCTCGTAGAACCTCGTGCTGGGACGCAGCTGGTTCGTGGTGTAGGTACCTAAAAGGGTTCATTCTCTTGCTTGTTGGTTTACTTGCTTACATACACCACAAATACATTACAACCTACAACCTACATCCACATCTACGGCCTTCTCTCTACACACACGTCATTCGGCAGTGTAATGAAAAGCTTGTTCGTTATTTTTGGATTTATATTGCGCGTGCCAAGTTTCACTAATTTAACGCAAAGATATGTTTACGCTATGATGTAATAAAAAATATTCCTAAAGCTTCTAATTGTCTCATTTGTCATAAAATATAAATTTTTTTTATTAATATTATTATTTTTTGTTATAACAATAATAATAGTAATTTATAAAATGAGAAAATTCATGTCTCGATAGTAAAATTTATCATCGCAGCGGATATCAAATTATACGGTTATCATCATAAAAGGAATATATATCAGAGAAAAAGACATTATATGATATGATATAATATTATAAGCAAGTGAATAATGAAGATGTTAAATTATTAATGCCCTATAATATAAATTTAGCTGTATATATATATATATATGTACGGGAGAGTTGTGCTGTTATGAGGATAGGATCATTATGATTACGATTATGTTTATGATTATGATTATGATGACAAAGTCGGGTGGTGGTAGAGCAGTAATGGAGCAGGAGCAGAGTGTCAATCGTAATCAGAGCTGTCGGGAGAGATATACATGAGAATATGAATTACAAAGTAATTACAAAGTGGGATCAGGTTGACGGGGACGTGACATATATCATTGTTATTAATCGTTACTAGTACGCGCTGTCAATTAAGTAAATCCTATCTAGAGCCTGGTGTAGGAATATCATCACGACTACTAATACTTTTGATAGTAAAACAGTGTGAGTGGAATTCCAACTCGAACAACTCTGAGCCGCAGTTTCAAGTCTATGACGTTCCGGGTTCCATTAGTTAAATTATGGTGGTCCCGTGTGGATGCTCGCGTGTTTCTCTGAGCCCCGGCTTTGGGAGTGGCATTCGTAATACTGAGCTTTCAAGAGAAATGCTCGTCAGCATTGACTACTGCCTACTATATATATAGTACCACCACTTATACCGCAAAATCCTCCCTATTATTCTTATTTGCTATCGTGTATACACATTATTTTACAAATAACCGAAAATGTTTATCTGAATACATTTTACCGTCAGAGAGAATATAAATTACCCTTTTTAAAATAAAATAAAAAAAGTACAATTAAAATAAAAACGCACTTTAACTATGTATATCACAAAGTACTTTCCGGGACATTAAAAATTCCATTAGCCAAATTATTGGAGTTTATTCCCGTAGGCAGCGCTTAAGAGTTTTCTTACAGCAGGAAATAAAATAATTATTAGCTTTATTATTTAAATACACGTTATAATTTTATGGCTGGTAAATAACTAAATTGTTTGAAATTTATTATAATATATTCATAAATTGATTGGTTATTAAAATCTGCAACATTGTATTTCTCAGTTATTTTACGGGGTAATATTTTTTTAACGTCAAAAACTCAATCCCGGTGTAAAGCATATAATTAAGTTGTTATAAAAACATTTAAAAGGTATTAAAAAACGAGCTGGCTAATATAACATAAGTAGAGTTTTGAGCGCAGCAGTTTGAACACTAACGTTTGTAGTATTTATTATTTTTTTTTATTAGGTTTATGTGCACTCTGGGTTGTACACGTACTCCCGCCTACTGTATATCTCAAAAAGACTTATCGCTGCGGCAATAAAGCGTCATTGCCTCAAGTTATATATTATTCGACATTGAAATACTGCCGAGCAGCATGTTCTCCATTTCATCGACTCGCAAAACTACAGGTTTTCTACGTTTGACCCCTTTCATCTTACTGTTGGCAAAAAATATAAATAAAAAAATACCCCAAGAAATACAGAATAATCTTTTTTACCTTATCTTACTTTACTTTTTCTCCATTATCCTCTACCCGGGTTTCATTAGTTTTGTTTTTATCCTCGTAATTTTATTATTAACATCAAACAAACGTCTGCATTTAAAATTTAAAATTTGTTAATTTAATAATACTTTCTTTTTTAATTAACCTTCCAACAATCATAAAAATATTTCATACACCGGTTGGAATTATAATTTAAAAAAAAAAAATTTATAATAGGATTTTTTATGCACAATAATTTTCAGCTTCAATTTATTTATTGTAATTATAATTAAACGAAGCTTTGAATAATACTATTAAATAATTTTAATTTACGAGTTTTTTCAAGCAAATAAAATTGAATAATATTTAAAAAAAATAATAGCGGTGGTAATACACAACGACTATTAATACATTATCTTGTTTTTCACTTAACAAACAATTTATTTTGGATAACGTCCATGTTACAGCCTAATAATCCTCTTGCTGACAACGTTTACGTACCAGTAATGACATGTTTTCGCGCGTCTGCAAGATATTAATTATCAAGAGAGTTGATGTGCCGCCATCCTGAGAGTCCCTTCACCTCGAACCCCGCTTCAAGTTTCATGTTTCGATGTTACCAAAACCACGCGTTATCGCTCTATACTATCGCTTGTTATTCTTTATACTTTTACGATAAATTAACAATTTAAAAAAATAATAACAATCCTCGATAATTGAACGGGGAAAAAAAATTCGACTATGGATTGTTAAATGTTTAATTTAACACAAAGCACGGGATAAAAGTTATCAATATCAAGAGATGTTGTTTTAATTATAAAATTTATTTTTTAATTTAAAACACAAAGGAAAAATCAGATAGAGACAATAAAAAAAATTAGACGACTATAAAGGTCGTTTATATATGTACATCTACATATGTATATGTATATGTGTGTGTCCACCGATTCAATAATATCCCAGGGCTTTGCCGGAAGCTCAGTTATCGATTGGCATACCGCGTATGCGGGGAAACAGAACAAAGAGTGTGAGCAACAGAGAGAATCTCTTCCATCATCCAATAATACTATATACAATAAAGTATCAATATATATTTGTCGAATAGTATGTTAAGCTAAAGTTATATCTAATACCTAATACCTAATAGATTTACTGATCGTCTAGTCGAAAAGAGAAACAGTGATCAGTGCCAGCCAGGATTCTGTAATGACCGCACTAATATTCAAGTTTTCAGATACGGGAGCTAGAATTTAATCCCAGTGAAAAAATAATCACCAAATGTGACTATGACGGAGAATATAAAGGTGAACACTGCGAGGTCATCTATTGGCTGTAAATTAATGGATTTACAATTGCATTGCCGTTGAATTTCAGAACTACGAATATAATAGCACGAGGAAGAGCTAGAGGTACTTCGTGGTGTAACAGTCCAGAGTTTACTGCTTCATGCAAATGATTAAATGCCCAAATGCATGCTTTCCTAAGCATCTACTAATAAATTTGAATAGATTAGATATTAAATCACTACGCCGGTTTCATTGTTTACTCACAACTCTGGTCATTGTCTTATTATTTTATTCATTTCTACGATACTAATCGGATAAATATTTTTTACCAAAGTTTAGTACACTCTTAAATATTAATCGGTATTTTATCGATTGTACTGGCTAAAATATTGCATGACAAATTTATAATCAATAATCTGAAAATCAAGATCGACTGAGTAAACTTGTAATAAAGTTTCTGTCAAATCGCGTGATATGAAAGCTTTACATGTGATTTAGTCGAAACATTTACTGTCAATCAAAATATCCTTTTTTTTTTTTTTTTTTTTTTTTTTAATATCATATTTAAAATTAATTATTTATTTTAACCCCTTTTATTTTTTCAAAGTTTGTCTTTGCTCTCATTTAATTTCTTTCATCATCTTTCATTCAATCAACATCTTTATAACTCGAACAGATACTACAAGCTTCCAGCTTTACTAGTATTCAAGTTCGATGGATTTCCATCGAACTTAGTATAAGAGAGTAAACTCTCGACATATAGGGAAGATAGAGTGTCCATCTATTGGTTTGAATTAAAGATCTACAAGTCATGTCTAAAATTAATGTCATAATTTATTCAGTCAGCTTTTGACATTAAAAGGTTCGCTATCTCTATTCTAATCAAATCACTTTAACCTGTTTAATTATTGATAGTGAATTTAATTATTTTTGTCCATTATCATTTTTTTTAGATGACAATGCCGAAGAAAAAATGTAATTATCATTATACTGGACGATAAAAGCGTTTAACTAAAGTTTCAGTGCAAGGGATAAAAATATAACGTTAACTTTTACGTTAAAGTAATTACATCGGAGCTTAAAGTGTAAAAAAAGGATAGTTTGGCTAACTACTTAAGATAGTTTAATAGATTTAATTGCCTATTGGATTTAACTAACTAATTATCTATTTAAAAGTATCGCCTTTACTTTTAACCAATACTTTTAACTTTTAAAGTACTATGTTTAATAACGGCAGGTTCAATTTTAGTTAAATCGTTCCGTTAATATTAATTTAATTCAATGAAACTCCAGTATTGAATATTAATTAGCTTGATTAATTGATAAAAAATTTCATTGGACTTACCCTTTCGATGAGGTACAGCTTTCGATCCGTCAGTACCATCAGGACTGCTTTCCAGACATTTATGTTATCCTTATCAGCTACCCACACGGTGTCGCACAATTTGGGAAGTGTTTGAGCAAGACGTTCATCACGATCCTGCAATTATAAAATAGTTTTACAAAAAGGAGTTATTATAATTCATCTCAATGTTAATACGGTGAATTTCAACCGCGCATTTCAGAACGGAATGTTTAAAATTAGAGAAGTTCATAACTGTTATAACTTTTGAAAACTATTTGAAAAATTTAAACGATTTGGAATACTTTTTATTAACTTTTAAAACTAGTACAACTTTTACTCTATCTCCCAAGAATTTTATTTTATTTTTTAAATTATATAGTAATAAATATCTTACCGCGAGGTGTTCCCCTCTATTGAGCTCTTCTTCATCCTTTATCTTCAAGACCATATCCTCCGGAAAACTAGTCTAAAATAAAGAACGAGGTCATTTAGAGTAGAGAGATTATTTTAATCGAAAAAAAAAAAAAAAAATGAAAACTAATGTTATATATTCTGTGACGTTTTAATATCACACCTAACGTGAACCATCAACATTTTAACTTGGAAAGAAAGAAACAGCAATTACGTTTAACTTGAACGCGCAACCCAGTGAAAGTATATTACTTGCTAATCGAATTTTAATAGCCAGTACAGTGATGATCGACGTGTAATCTCGTGCTTGAATTTCACATACGCACTATTGCTTAAATATAATTGCAGCATACATATATTAATAATAATTATATTACTCATGCAGACAGTTGAATTTTTTACCTTGCGTCCGTCGGTTGTTCATTAATTTACAAAATTACAGTAATAATAAACGTGATTAATTAAATAAGATATTTCACAAGCGACAGATACAAATTTTTTGAGTAAAATATTATTTATATGTATATAATTTTAGCAATTTTTTAAAAATATTTATACACACATTTCCGACACCTTTACTCTACAGCAGTATACTATTTCTTTTTTTGTATATGCTTTTTCTCTCTGGCAATCTTGCTGATTATTCATGCAAGTTGTTCACCCCGGAAATTCGCATTTTTAGTGAGCGCAATATTCCTGCTCTACAAGGCACGCACACAAAGCTCGGTATGCTTGCAAGCTTACACTGGACGCGGCGAATAAGAACTTGTAAAAAAGACAAAGCGAAACGAAAGGTACATTGTACTATATATATATATATATATGGGGTAAAATAAAAGAAATAATGTGTTCTGACGGGTTGTCGACGTTATTCGCGTTAAAAAAATCCCTTCCACCCCGCAAAACTTACCATCTCACCGAGTGGAAATGATAGACTGAAAAAATGGCGCCGAAGGAAGTATACCGCGGCAATTACGGAAATTAAAACTCACACCCGCGTACTGAAAATTCTTTCAGACGCTTGTTCGGTCATCAGACTGGCACACAACTTTCTTACAGTCTTAAGACAAAAAGAGTATAAGGAAAAAGTGAATATAAATAAAGCTGGGATTTTAAAGAGGATAAAAAAAAAAAAAGAAAAGCCTCTTGAACAATTTAGCGAGAGAAGAAATAATAAATTGTGATTCTTAATTTGATGCTGTTGGTTTAAACAGTGACTGCTGAAATAATTATTTGGACTGTGAAATTTTTCAAAATTTAAATTAAAAAAAAAGTATTCAATGGAAACTGTGGAATGATAAATTTCTACAAATGTCTTAATAAAACATCCGGTATTAATTATTCAGTATAATTATAAATTCATTGAAAAAATTAAAAACTCCATTAGTCTACAGAAATATTTAATTACAGAAATGGATATTTCTTTTTCGTCTTAGAATGTATGAATAATAATTCTACATTAAACTTTTTAAACTTTAGAAGTTTCTTAACAAGTTTGACAACCAAGACGAGCTAATTGATCAGGATAGTTAATTAGTTTCAATTTGCAAGATCGCAGCGTTATCTATCGCAGTTTCAAGAACTGTTTTTAAAAATTGTGCTTATCTAGCGAAACATTATATCTTTCAATGTCTTCATCGAAACTGTTGTTACCGACAGCGAAAATTATTTGATAAAGTCAGAGAACTACTTTATCTCTAGCAATGTCTGAAAAAAAGTTTTATGCCGACCAAATCCTTCTTTACCACACGGTACCCCGATTTTTAGTCATTGAAAAGATAGAAATCGCGTGCACCGACCAACAGTTACCGATTAGCGACACAGATTACTGAATTACCGACTGTAGTCTAGAATTCTACTTTAACCAACCGATAACAAAGCTGATTTTTGCATTTGGTCAATAAGAAAGCGAACGCTTGGTACAGTGTAATGTAAACTTATCTTCCCTACTTCAAAATTTCCTAAAAAGAAGATAATATATCCAATTGACTTACCCTAGGATTGTTGACGTAGTCCTCAATGTCATCGGATACCAGTTTGAAGACAAATCTTCGGTCCTCGCTGCCTTCGAATCTTTCCCCTTCTCTGTGGACTACATAAATGTCTTCGTGATTCTCCAGGACTCTCTCTGCAAATAGCGAGAAAAAATAATTACATAAATTTTCTCAGAGCATATCAAATAAAACAAACACGTTTATCTGTTGATGTTGATAATTAATCAATTAACGCCAGACGGATTTATATCTGTAATTACTATTTAACCACTTAATTTATCTCGATAACCATCACTCGATGCCTCAATTAATTATCACATTTTTTTCTATAACACTACCAATTAAAATGTTACGCTAATTATGCAAACTAAATAATGTAACAAAAAAATACAAGTCAAGAATGAATAAATGAGTCGCGTGTAGTTTACCCAACACACGCGATTTTTTTAAGTTTCCGCTTCGGTCACACAACGCATCAATAGCACCGCCGTGTTTTATTATTAATTTTTTTTCTTACATTGTGAGTATTCTACATACTTGTAAGATCCCACGGAAAAAAACAACTTTATTAGATCCCTATTACTTCCTACTTTTTAATTTTTTTATATTCTCATCAACAGTCTATTAATTAATAAATTCATGAATGTTTGTTTTTTTTTTTATTTTCATTATTCCTTTTCTTTTTTATCGCCGTTAAGAAAGTAATTATCATTTTTCAAGCTACAAGATTGCAATTAGCATTTGTTACAATTTATAACTGAATGAGCATAGAGACGACCGTAATATAATGCAAAGAGAAACTGTAGTTTATGACGCAATTACACTGTTTATCGATACTAAGTACTAATTTATTTTATTAACTCAACTTTCAAAAGACAATTACCTGGACAATATTAAATAATAATGATAACAACAGCTAAACAGCAATAACATGAAGAAGATTGCTCTAAAATAGCTTTGAAGTAATTTATTAAACAGCTTACATCCGTCGCTACTGATAACGTTGAATAAATATTGAGGAAAACCTGTTCGTAATATTATTCTCAATACATTTAATACTTTTACTGGTATTTGACATATATACTGTTATGTTATGTGCAATACATTTGCACTCAACGACGCTAAAACACCGGAAGTCAAAGTCGTCTCGGCATTGACCAGGAACCAATTACGAGGAAGTCCTAAAGGAAATGCGTAATAATGCGCCGGACATCCTGCGTTATCCGATTATTCTGACACTTGTACTTATAAGAAATGACAAATCATCCTCGAGTTTCTGCAATCATTCCTTCTTTTTTACAGTCAACGCTCTCTGTATTTGACTCGCCCGTACAGGACCATTCTCTGTACTTGACTCGTCCTTGTCCATAAGATCTGTGTAAAATCGTCAAATACAGAGGAAGAATGTGGTCAAATACAGAGAGCGGTCAAATACAGAGAGGTCCAATACAGAGAGCGTCGACTGTATAAATTTTCAATCTTTAAAAAAACAATTGGAGATTGTTTTAAATTGCAAGGTTAATAGTTTCCGTTTTTAATAAAAAATAAGGAAAGACAAACGAGAGCTGAGCAACAAGAATGCGGTAATGAACTCTAGTCGATTTGTACGACACTTTGGCACCGTTTTCAATGACAGTGTTCTATTCACCAATAATTTTACCGAAGAATGGTTGAAAATTTTACACGGAAAAAAAAATTCTTAAACAAGAAATTTCACTTGGTTTAAATAAATTTTACTTGATTCGAGTTTCTTTTCATCTTAATTCAAGACAATGACCTTCAAAATTATTTTCTTGGTTCAAGAATTTTATTCTTGACCACTTATTTAATCTAGATATTTAAACAACACTCATTTATTTAAATTTTATTATTATTTATTGAATTTTGTAAAGCTGTTGAGCAAATTGGTTAAATCGGAATGATATTTTTTATGTTATTTATTTTTTATATTTTTTAAATTTAGAATAGATGATAATTAAATAGTTACTATAGCAATTACTAACATGATTAATAATAATGATACTAGTCAATATTGTTAATTTACCACTCTAATTGTATACTTTTAACTATTTCTGTATGTATATATAATGTACCCTTAATTATGTCTGTATGTTTTATAAGATTGCCATTCGGCCATTAGGCCTTGGCATAATAAAGCAAATCTATCTATCTATCTTGATTTAAGTTAATTTTTGTTGTGTTGATTTAAAAAAATAAATGTTAAATTTACACATAAAATTGTTAAATATTTAACACAAAAATTTTTAACACTAAGTTTTTTGACGCAATGACGCAAAATTTTTTTCTGTACACTTGGAAGCATATGTGACTTGGAAATTTTGTTTGTCATTCACTAATTCACTTTTATTATTGTGGATTTTGAAATATTTGTATTGGAATTGAATAAATTTTTTTAATGAATGAATAAGCTGTTTATGATTGAACTAAATTGATACGTAACTCGATCGAAAGATTTACAAGTATCACGATGAATCGGCGGTTTTTAAATAAAAAAAAAATAATTATTGTTTGTTTTGATGCAGATTGAAGGTGAAATTGTCTATCTGGTAATATTTTGAGATTATATATCAATTCCAACTCTAAAAACGAAAATTACAACGACCTCAAGAAATAATATGAAAATAACGAAAATACTCGCATTAAATATAATATTAATTTATTCATTCCAGTGATTAAATTCACTCTAGCATAATTTTAACCCGGCGTATTTACATTTTATTATATAAATATTAGTCGGCTAAATTTTGGTTCGATCAATAAGCTTTTTTTAAACGCCAACTAAGAGCTCGGTGATTTTATTTATTGGGCATCAGTATGCAACAGCTGTTTTCCGTGCAATAATTCATTGAAAATAATTTCTTTTTTTAGTGACTAATAATAAATAATAATAATAAAAGTTTTAATAAAATAAGCTTTTTTTGTTTCATGTTCTTCAATAAAAATCCTGACTTGACTTTTAATTTTCTCACATTTGGTTTTTAGAAGAAATAAAAAAACTTCCATTGAAATCGCAAAAAATAAACTCTCGTTTCATTTATAAATTTAACTCTACTCGCGTATGTAATCTTTACTACCGCGAGACTTTGTTAAAGGGGAAACCAAAAATGTGATGGTTATTACAGTTGTTAGCCATGAAAATTTTATAAAAAGTTTTTAAATCAAAAAAGCTTCATCGGTGCTTCTTTTATTTCTATTCAATACTGTTTTATCTCCAGTAGAAGCTATACAGCGCAGTATTCGGCGAGGTAATACATCAAGATGCTGTTTTAAAGAATTTATAACTTTTTTATGTACTAAACTTTACTATTTTTCTTAAAGATTCACAC